>NC_069503.1:1153305991-1153336105 GCF_027579735.1 Bombina bombina | reverse complement strand
ATGTACAAATAACAGCTGATGTACTAGTGATATGTACAAATAAACACTGATGTACTAGTTATGTACAAATAACATCTGATGTACTAGTGTATGTACAAATAACAGCTGAATGTACTAGTGTATGTACAAATAACATCTATGTACTAGTGTATGTACAAATAACATCTGATGTACTAGTGTATGTACAAATAACTTCTGATGTACTAGTGTATGTAACAAATATCATCTGATGTACTAGGTATGTACAATGTAAAATCGATGTACTAGTTATGTACAAATATCATCTATTGTACTCAGTTATTACTAATTACAGCTGATGTTACGATTATGTACGAAATAACATCTGATGTACTATGTATGTAAAAATAACACTGATGTACCGAGTGTATGTACATATAAACAGCTGATTACTAGAGTATGTACAAATAACAGCTGATGCACATAGTGTATGGTACAAATAACAGCTGAGGTACTTAGTGTATGTAAAAATATCATCTGATGTACAGTGTATGTACAAATAACAGCTGATGTACTAGTGTATGTACAAATAACATCTGATGTACTAGTGTATGTACAAATATAACATCTGATTTACTAGTGTATGTACAAATAACATCTATGTACTAGTGTATGTACAAATAACAGCTGATGTACTAGTGTATTGTACAAATAACAGCTGATGTACTAGTGTATGTACAAATAACATCTGTACTAGTGTATGTACAAATAACATCTGATGTACTAGTGTATGTACAAATAACAGCTGATGTACTAGTGTATGTACAAATAACATCTGATGTACTAGTGTATGTACAAATAACAGCTGATGTACTAGTGTATGTACAAATAACAGCTGATGTACTAGTGTATGTACAAATAACAGCTGATGCACAAGTGTATGTACAAATAACAGCTGATGTACTAGTGTATGTACAAATAACAGCTGATGTACTAGTGTATGTACAAATAACAGCTGATGTACTAGTGTATGTACAAATAACAGCTGATGTACTAGTGTATGTACAATAACAGCTGATGCACTAGTGTATGTACAAATAACATCTGATGTACTAGTGTATGTACAAATAACAGCTGATGTACTAGTGTATGTACAAATAACAGCTGGCAAAAAAGAGGAAATCCAGTGAAAAAACAAAAATGAAAATAAAAATCAAAAACCAGATACAAGATTTGTTTGTTTTTTCATTTTTGTTTTTTGGTTTTTGATTTTTATTTTCATTTTTGTTTTTTCACTGGATTTCCTCTTTTTTGCCTTGGGTATACCACCCTTTTTCCACATTTGCCACTCAATGGCAGTTATTCACATGTGATTTATTGTTATTTTTTGCACTGCAGTGTCATTGGGACTTTTAATATATTATATCTATTGTGATTTTTTTGCATTTTTGATGTGAATCGTTTTTTCCTTATCTTTTATACACATAGTGATCACAATTACTCTCACTTATGTTGCACAACATTTGCACTATCATGTTGCACATTTAAGTCGCATACATTTTTATGTTGCTTACACAATTTGTTTATTTGTGTATCCACAAGCAAATGTGGATTTCACCATTTTAGTTTCCACCCCTTGGATCCAATTGCTATTTGCACTTTGTGAGTGTAATCAGCATAACACTCCACCTTACCATTGTTTTTAACAACTGTTTTAATAACTGTTTTTTTACTCATTTTATCTATTGGTACCAATACTGTTGAATTGTAATAAATTCTTGTTCAGCCTTAGCAGGTATATTTCGTTTTAGTGTTTATATTATCCCTTAGCCTTTACTGGCGCTGTACATATTCCATTATTACCTGTTCTTTCCTTTTGGGGGTTGGTTAGACCCTTTATTTGTACTCAGCACAAGGGAATATCTTAGCGCTTGGCTACCACACCTCACTTTCCACGTACTAGTGTATGTACAAATAACATCTGATGTACTAGTGTATGTACAAATAACATCTGATGTACTAGTGTATGTACAAATAACAGCTGATGTACTAGTGTATGTACAAATAACAGCTGATGTACTAGTGTATGTACAAATAACAGCTGATGTACTAGTGTATGTACAAATAACATCTGATGTACTAGGTGTATGTACAAATAACAAGCTGATGACTAGTGTATGTACAAATAACATCTGATGTACTAGTGTATGTACAAATAACATCTGATGTACTAGTGTATGTACAAATAACAGCTGATGTACTAGTGTATGTACAAATAACATCTGATGTACTAGTGTATGTACAAATAACAGCTGATGTACTAGTGTATGTACAAATAACATCTGATGTACTAGTGTATGTACAAATAACATCTGATGTACTAGTGTATGTACAAATAACATCTGATGTACTAGTGTATGTACAAATAACAGCTGATGTACTAGTGTATGTACAAATAACATCTGATGTACTAGTGTATGTACAAATAACAGCTGATGTACTAGTGTATGTACAAATAACATCTGATGTACTAGTGTATGTACAAATAACAGCTGATGTACTAGTGTATGTACAAATAACATCTGATGTACTAGTGTATGTACAAATAACATCTGATGTACTAGTGTATGTACAAATAACAGCTGATGTACTAGTGTATGTACAAATAACATCTGATGTACTAGTGTATGTACAAATAACAACTGATGTACTAGTGTATGTACAAATAACAGCTGATGTACGAGAGTATGTTCAAAATACACATCTGATGTACTAGTGTAGTACAAAATAACTGTGATGTTATTGTGTATGTACAAATAACATCTGGATGTACTTAGGTGTATGTACAAATAATGCTGATGTACTAGTGTATGTACAAATAACAGCTGATGTACTAGTGTATGTCAAATAACATTGGATGTAACTAGTGTATGTACAAATAACATTGATGTACTAGTGTATGTACACATAACTGCTGATTGTATAGTGTATGTACAAATACATCTGATGTACTAGTGTATGTACAAATAAAATCTGATGTACTAGTGTATGTACAAATAAACAGTGATGTATAGTGTATGTACAAATAACAGGCTGATTGTGTACTAGTGTATGTACAAAATAACATCTGATGTACTAGTGTAGTACAAATAACAGCTGATGTACTAGTGTATGTACAAATAACAGCTGATGTACTAGTGTATGTACAAATAACATCTGATGTACTAGTGTATGTACAAATAACATCTGATTGTACTAGTGTATTGGTACAAATAACAGCTGATGTACTAGTGTATGTACAAATAACAGCTTGAATGTAACAAGTGTATGTACAAATAACATCTGATGTACTAGTGTATGTACAAATAACATCTGATGTACTAGTGTATGTACAAATAACATCTGATGTACATGTATGTACAAATAACATCTGATGTACTAGTGTATGTACAAAATAACATCTGATGTACAAGTGGTATGTACAAATAACAGCTGATGAACTAGTGTATGTACAAATAACAGCTGATGTACTAGTGTATGTACAAATAACAGCTGATGTACTAGTGTATGTACAAATAACAGCTGATGTACTAGTGTATGTACAAATAACAGCTGATTACTAGTGTATGTACAAATAACAGCTGATGTACTAGTGTATGTACAAATAACATCTGATGTACTAGTGTATGTACAAATAACATCTGATGTACTAGTGTATGTACAAATAACATCTGATGTACTAGTGTATGTACAAATAACAGCTGATGTACTAGTGTATGTACAAATAACAGCTGATGTACTAGTGTATGTACAAATAACAGCTGATGTACTAGTGTATGTACAAATAACATCTGATGTACTAGTGTATGTACAAATAACAGCTGATGTACTAGTGTATGTACAAATAACAGCTGATGTACTAGTGTATGTACAAATAACAGCTGATGTACTAGTGTATGTACAAATAACATCTGATGTACTAGTGTATGTACAAATAACAGCTGATGTACTAGTGTATGTACAAATAACATCTGATGTACTAGTGTATGTACAAATAACATCTGATGTACTAGTGTATGTACAAATAACATCTGATGTACTAGTGTATGTACAAATAACAGCTGATGTACTAGTGTATGTACAAATAACATCTGATGTACTAGTGTATGTACAAATAACATCTGATGTACTAGTGTATGTACAAATAACATCTGATGTACTAGTGTATGTACAAATAACATCTGATGTACTAGTGTATGTACAAATAACATCTGATGTACTAGTGTATGTACAAATAACATCTGATGTACTAGTGTATGTACAAATAACAGCTGATGTACTAGTGTATGTACAAATAACATCTGATGTACTAGTGTATGTACAAATAACATCTGATGTACTAGTGTATGTACAAATAACAGCTGATGTACTAGTGTATGTACAAATAACAGCTGATGTACTAGTGTATGTACAAATAACATCTGATGTACTAGTGTATGTACAAATAACATCTGATGTACTAGTGTATGTACAAATAACAGCTGATGTACTAGTGTATGTACAAATAACATCTGATGTACTAGTGTATGTACAAATAACAGCTGATGTACTAGTGTATGTACAAATAACAGCTGATGTACTAGTGTATGTACAAATAACATCTGATGTACTAGTGTATGTACAAATAACATCTGATGTACTAGTGTATGTACAAATAACAGCTGATGTACTAGTGTATGTACAAATAACAGCTGATGTACTAGTGTATGTACAAATAACAGCTGATGTACTAGTGTATGTACAAATAACAGCTGATGTACTAGTGTATGTACAAATAACATCTGATGTACTAGTGTATGTACAAATAACATCTGATGTACTAGTGTATGTACAAATAACATCTGATGTACTAGTGTATGTACAAATAACATCTGATGTACTAGTGTATGTACAAATAACATCTGATGTACTAGTGTATGTACAAATAACAGCTGATGTACTAGTGTATGTACAAATAACATCTGATGTACTAGTGTATGTACAAATAACAGCTGATGTACTAGTGTATGTACAAATAACAGCTGATGTACTAGTGTATGTACAAATAACAGCTGATGTACTAGTGTATGTACAAATAACATCTGATGTACTAGTGTATGTACAAATAACATCTGATGTACTAGTGTATGTACAAATAACAGCTGATGTACTAGTGTATGTACAAATAACATCTGATGTACTAGTGTATGTACAAATAACAGCTGATGTACTAGTGTATGTACAAATAACATCTGATGTACTAGTGTATGTACAAATAACAGCTGATGTACTAGTGTATGTACAAATAACATCTGATGTACTAGTGTATGTACAAATAACATCTGATGTACTAGTGTATGTACAAATAACAGCTGATGTACTAGTGTATGTTACATATAACATCTGATGTACTAGTGTATGTACAAATAACAGCTGATGTACTAGTGTATGTACAAATAACATCTGATGTACTAGTGTATGTACAAATAACAGCTGATGTACTAGTGTATGTACAAATAACAGCTGATGTACTAGTGTATGTACAAATAACAGCTGATGTACTAGTGTATGTACAAATAACATCTGATGTACTAGTGTATGTACAAATAACATCTGATGTACTAGTGTATGTACAAATAACAGCTGATGTACTAGTGTATGTACAAATAACATCTGATGTACTAGTGTATGTACAAATAACATCTGATGTACTAGTGTATGTACAAATAACATCTGATGTACTAGTGTATGTACAAATAACAGCTGATGTACTAGTGTATGTACAAATAACATCTGATGTACTAGTGTATGTACAAATAACAGCTGATGTACTAGTGTATGTACAAATAACATCTGATGTACTAGTGTATGTACAAATAACAGCTGATGTACTAGTGTATGTACAAATAACATCTGATGTACTAGTGTATGTACAAATAACAGCTGATGTACTAGTGTATGTACAAATAACAGCTGATGTACCTAGTGTATGTACAAATAACAGCTGATGTACTAGTGTATGTACAAATAACATCTGATGTACTAGTGTATGTACAAATAACATCTGATGTACTAGTGTATGTACAAATAACATCTGATGTACTAGTGTATGTACAAATAACATCTGATGTACTAGTGTATGTACAAATAACATCTGATGTACTAGTGTATGTACAAATAACATCTGATGCACTAGTGTATGTACAAATAACAGCTGATGTACTAGTGTATGTACAAATAACATCTGATGTACTAGTGTATGTACAAATAACATCTGATGTACTAGTGTATGTACAAATAACAGCTGATGTACTAGTGTATGTACAAATAACATCTGATGTACTAGTGTATGTACAAATAACATCTGATGTACTAGTGTATGTACAAATAACAGCTGATGTACTAGTGTATGTACAAATAACAGCTGATGTACTAGTGTATGTACAAATAACAGCTGATGTACTAGTGTATGTACAAATAACAGCTGATGTACTAGTGTATGTACAAATAACATCTGATGTACTAGTGTATGTACAAATAACAGCTGATGTACTAGTGTATGTACAAATAACAGCTGATGTACTAGTGTATGTACAAATAACAGCTGATGTACTAGTGTATGTACAAATAACATCTGATGTACTAGTGTATGTACAAATAACATCTGATGTACTAGTGTATGTACAAATAACAGCTGATGTACTAGTGTATGTGCAAATAACATCTGATGTACTAGTGTATGTACAAATAACATCTGATGTACTAGTGTATGTACAAATAACATCTGATGTACTAGTGTATGTACAAATAACAGCTGATGTACTAGTGTATGTACAAATAACAGCTGATGTACTAGTGTATGTACAAATAACATCTGATGTACTAGTGTATGTACAAATAACATCTGATGTACTAGTGTATGTACAAATAACATCTGATGTACTAGTGTATGTACAAATAACAGCTGATGTACTAGTGTATGTGCAAATAACATCTGATGTACTAGTGTATGTACAAATAACATCTGATGTACTAGTGTATGTACAAATAACATCTGATGTACTAGTGTATGTACAAATAACAGCTGATGTACTAGTGTATGTACAAATAACATCTGATGTACTAGTGTATGTACAAATAACATCTGATGTACTAGTGTATGTACAAATAACATCTGATGTACTAGTGTATGTACAAATAACAGCTGATGTACTAGTGTATGTACAAATAACAGCTGATGTACTAGTGTATGTACAAATAACAGCTGATGTACTAGTGTATGTACAAATAACATCTGATGTACTAGTGTATGTACAAATAACAGCTGATGTACTAGTGTATGTACAAATAACAGCTGATGTACTAGTGTATGTACAAATAACAGCTGATGTACTAGTGTATGTACAAATAACATCTGATGTACTAGTGTATGTACAAATAACATCTGATGTACTAGTGTATGTACAAATAACAGCTGATGTACTAGTGTATGTACAAATAACAGCTGATGTACTAGTGTATGTACAAATAACATCTGATGTACTAGTGTATGTACAAATAACAGCTGATGTACTAGTGTATGTACAAATAACAGCTGATGTACTAGTGTATGTACAAATAACATCTGATGTACTAGTGTATGTACAAATAACATCTGATGTACTAGTGTATGTACAAATAACATCTGATGTACTAGTGTATGTACAAATAACAGCTGATGTACTAGTGTATGTACAAATAACATCTGATGTACTAGTGTATGTACAAATAACAGCTGATGTACTAGTGTATGTACAAATAACAGCTGATGTACTAGTGTATGTACAAATAACAGCTGATGTACTAGTGTATGTACAAATAACAGCTGATGTACTAGTGTATGTGCAAATAACATCTGATGTACTAGTGTATGTACAAATAACATCTGATGTACTAGTGTATGTACAAATAACATATGATGTACTAGTGTATGTACAAATAACAGCTGATGTACTAGTGTATGTACAAATAACATATGATGTACTAGTGTATGTACAAATAACAACTGATGTACTAGTGTATGTACAAATAACATCTGATGTACTAGTGTATGTACAACTAACAGCTGATGTACTAGTGTATGTACAAATAACATATGATGTACTAGTGTATGTACAAATAACATCTGATGTACTAGTGTATGTACAAATAACATCTGATGTACTAGTGTATGTACAAATAACACAAAAGTATTGGACTTGCAGTCTCCAGCTGACTGTGCAAGGAAAACTCTTCTAAGGGTGTAAAAACAATAGTATTGATAGATGATTGAGGTCTTTGTAAATAAAGAAAGAAACCGCCTAATGGTATAGATAAACATCTATATACCTAAGGAATATATAGTATAAATGTGGTACTCACATGGGATAAAGCACTGTCAGGTATTGCTGTAAAGGCAGGCTGGGTATTGTAGTCACCAGCTGACTAGACTTGTTTGGTCTCCCAGGATGGTATGCTGTGGTTCCTAGGTTCCAATTTTTCTAATAGCAATTTGGAAACAAAAGTAGTATAAGGCAGATACTACTAGAATAAATGTAATAATAAAATACAAAGTATAACAAAAACAACAGATTAAAATATGCAACGCATTTCTCAGCTTCAAGCTGTTTCCTCTGGCATTTCCTTGCGGAATCTGTGCTCAAAGTAAAAATTAGCAGGGATTAGCACTGGTATTACAAGTTGAATGGAAAAAGCTAGCAGGAGAGCAAAAGACTCAGGAGCGCTAATTTCAGGGCTTCGGCTATCGTAACCACGCTAAATCCCTTTCTCCATAGACTTCTATGCGACACGCTAAAGAAAAAGCCTTTTCAATTTATTGCTCGAGTGCTAACACTGCTTTAGGTCAACTGCACTAAAGCTGAAGGTGCATTAGGCCAAATGCACTAAAGCCAAAGGTGCGTTAGTTCAACTGCACTAAAGCCGAAGGTGTGTTAGGTCAACTGCACTAAAGCCGAAGGTGCGTTAGGTCAAAAGCACTAAAGCTGAAGGTGCTTAAGGTCAACTGCACTAAAGCTGAAGGTGCTTAAGGTCAACTGCACTAAAGCCGAAGGTGCAACTGCACTAAAGCTTAAGGTGCTTAAGGTCAACTGCACTAAAGCTGAAGGTGCTTAAGGTCAACTGCACTAAAGCTTAAGGTGCTTAAGGTCAACTGCACTAAAGCTGAAGGGGCTTTAGGTCAACTGCACTAAAGCTGAAGGTGTGTTAGGTCAACTGCACTAAAGCTGAAGGTGCTTAAGGTCAACTGCACTAAAGCTGAAGGTGCTTAAGGTCAACTGCACTAAAGCCGAAGGTGCATTAGGCCAAATGCACTAAAGCCAAAGGTGCGTTAGTTCAACTGCACTAAAGCCGAAGGTGTGTTAGGTCAACTGCACTAAAGCCGAAGGTGCGTTAGGTCAAAAGCACTAAAGCTGAAGGTGCTTAAGGTCAACTGCACTAAAGCTGAAGGTGCTTAAGGTCAACTGCACTAAAGCTTAAGGTGCTTAAGGTCAACTGCACTAAAGCTGAAGGTGCTTTAGGTCAACTGCACTAAAGCTGAAGGTGTGTTAGGTCAACTGCACTAAAGCTGAAGGTGCTTAAGGTCAACTGCACTAAAGCTGAAGGTGCTTTAGGTTAACTGCACTAAAGCTGAAGGTGTGTTAGGTCAACTGCACTAAAGCCAAAGGTACGTTAGGTCCATTGCACTTAAGCCAAAGATGCGTTAGGTCAACTGCACTAAAGCCGAAGGTTCATTAGGTCAACTGCACTAAAGCTGAAGGTACGTTAGGTCCATTGCACTTAAGCCAAAGATGCGTTAGGTCAACTGCACTAAAGCCGAAGGTTCATTAGGTCAACTGCACTAAAGCTGAAGGTACATTAGGTCCACTGCACTAAAGCCGAAGGTGCGTTAGGTCAACCGCACTAAAGTCGATGGTGGGTTAGGTCAACTGCACTAAAGCTGAAGGTACATTAGATCCACTGCACTAAAGCCGAAGGTGTGTTAGGTCAACAGCACTAAAGCTGAAGGTACGTTAGGTCCACTGCATTAAAGCCAAAGGTGCATTAGGTCAACTGCACTAAAGCCAAAGGTGCGTTAGGAATACTTTAAAATTCCTATGTTCTTCACTAGAAGAAAATGTTCTTTTTATTTTTTAATCTATATTTCTATATATATCTTATTAGACATGTTCAGCGCTAATCTAAAGCTAATCAATGCTAATCTAACGACAAATCTTTGAGAACGAATATTCGGGGACATTAGTTGCACACTGTTTGCATGGTCCAGTGATATTGCTTATCGCATCCTGCTGTATAATTAGCATGCCACTTGTAATGTAGTCCAATATTTTTCTGCTAATTTACAATAAATTGAAGGTTCAGTAACATCGAAATTAAACTTTCATTATTCACATAGAACATGAAATTTTAGTAAAATATAAATGTATATGATTATATACATATATATTTATGTGTTACTATGTGTATACAATTCAAAGACCGTTGTGAGTCTAGGAAATTCTTCCTCTATGACTTTATATCAGAGAAAGAAAATTTTTCAAAGTCTATATTATATAAACAGCTGTGAAGGAAAGCCCACTCATTGTCTGAAGGTATATCTCAAATACGTGGCTATAAATATATTCTTCAAAAAAGTCTTAGTATAGCTTAACTGAGTTTTTCTAAATCCTGGTAAACACTTTGTCAGATAACAACAAGTTAATATTCCAGGCGTAATGGCAAACCTTCCAAACTCACAGTTAGATTAAGAGTCTTGCGTTAGCCTTAAAAAAGCAGCGTTGAGAGGTCCCAACGCTGCTTTTTAATGCCCGCTGGTATTACGAGTCTGGTAGGTACAGGTGTACCGCTCACTTTTCTTCCGCGACTCGAGTTTACCGCAAATCCCCTTACGTCAATTGCGTATCCTATCTTTTTAATGGGACTTGCATAACGCCGGTATTACGAGTCTTGGAAGAAGTGAGCGGTAGACCCTCTCCTGTCCAGACTCCTACCGCATTTAAAAGTCAGTAGTTAAGAGTTTTATGGGCTAACGCCGTAACATAAAACTCTTAACTAAAGTGCTAGAAAGTACACTAACACCCATAAACTACCTATTACCCCTAAACCGAGGCCCCCCCCCGCACATCGCAAACCGTTAAACAAAATTTTTAACCCCTAATCTGCCGACCGGACATCGCCGCCAGTTTAATAAATATATTAACCCCCTAAACCACCGCACTCCCACCTCACAAACACTAGTTAAATTTTATTAACCCCTAATCTGCTGTCCCTAACATCGCAGACACCTACCTACATTTATTAACCCCTAATCTGCCGCCCTAAACCTAACCCTAATATCCCCCTAACTTAAATATAATTTAAATTAAACAAAATAAAATTACTTCAATTAAATAAATTAATCCTATTTAAAACTAAATACTTACCTGTAAAATAAACCCTAAGCTAGATACAATATAACTAATAGTTACATTTGTAACTATCTTAGGGTTTATTTTTATTTTACAGACAACTTTGTATTTATTTTTACTAGGTAGAATAGTTATTAACTATATAATAACTACCTAGTTAAAATAAAGACAAATATATGTATATGTAAAATAAATCCTAACCTAAATTACAATTACACCTAACACTACACTATCATTAAATTAATTACCTAAACTAACTACAATTAAATACAATAAAATTAAATAAACTAAAGTACAAAAACCCCCCACTAAATTACAGAAAATAAAAAAATAATTACAAGAATTTTAAACTAATTACACCTAATCTAATCCCCCTAATAAAATAAAAAATCCCCCCAAAATAATAAAAATCCCTACCTTATACTAAATTACAAATAGCCCTTAAAAGGGCTTTTTGCGGGGCATTGCCCCAAAGTAATCAGCTCTTTTACCTTTGAAAAAAATACAATACCCCCCAACATTAAAACCCCCTACCCACACACCCAACCCTACTCTAAAACCCACCCAATCCCCCCTTAATAAAACCTAACACTAACCCCCTGAAGATCACCCTACCTTGAGCCGTCTTCACCCAGCCCGGCACAAGTGGTCCTCCATAGGGGCAGAAGTCTTCATCCGATCCGGGCAGAAGAGGTCCTCCAAACGGGCAGAAGTCTTCATCCAGGCGGCATTTTCTATCTTCATCCATCCGGAGCGGAGCGGGTCCATCTTGAAGCCAGCCAAGTCGCAGAGCATCCTCTTCTTCCGACAAATCCCGACGAATGTAGGTTCCTTTAAATTATGTCATACAAGATGGCGTCCCTTGAATTCAGATTGGCTGATAGGATTCTATCAGCCAATCGGAATTAAGGTAGGAAAAATAGTATTGAACTTCAATCCTATTGGCTGATCCAATCAGCCAATTGGATTGAGCTTGCATTCTATTGGCTGTTCCAATCAGCCAATAGAATGCAAGCTCAATTCTATTGGCTGATTGCATTCTGAAGTACATTGCGGCAACATTGGGGGCGGGAGATTAGGGGTTAATAAATAAAAAGTAGGTATCGGCAATGTTGGGGGCAGCAGATTAGGGGTTCATAGGGATAATGTAAGTGGCGGTAGTGTCCGGAGCAGCAAATTAGGCGTTAAAAATATAATGCAGGTGTCAGCGATGTCGGAGACGGCAGATTAGGGGTTAATAAGTGTAAGATTAGGGGTGTTTACACTCGGGGTTCATGTTAGGGTGTTAGGTGTACACATAAATTTTATTTCCCCATAGGAATCAATGGGGCTGCGTTAGAAGCTGAACGCTGCTTTTTTGCAGGTGTTAGGTTTTTTTTTCAGCTGAATGTGCCCCATTGTTTCCTATGGGGAAATCATGCACAAGCACGTTTTGCCAGCTCACCGCTACCGTAAGCAATGCTGGTATTGAGGTGAGATGTGGAGATAAATTTTGCTCTACGCTCACCTTTTTGCGGCTAACGCCGGGTTTAAAAAAACCTGTAATACCAGCGTTGTCTTAAGTGAGCGGTGAGAAAAAACTGCTCGTTAGCAACGCACCCCTGTTACCGCAAAACTCGTAATCTCGGTGTATGTCTTTATATCCAGGCTAATTTTATAGCATCTTATACAAGTGTAGATCAATAAAGCTGATAGAAAGGTGCTTACCCCAGCGTGTTCTGTCAGTCGCTCTATATTCCGCCAAGTCGTGAGCATACTTGTGTCACCAAACACTTAGGCATCGTTGTACAACCAGAGTCGACCCGCTCCACTCTAGTATACCCGTAGTGGTAACAGAGCGATGCTCCTTGAAGACGCCAAGACGTGGGCGTGACCTTACCAGGTGTGTACCGATCTGGCCAATCCTATTCGTGAATGAGTAACAATCCGTAGAGAAGGACAGATATCGCCAGGTAAAAAATCCCAAGTTAGGAAACCAAAGCAGCTGCACCGCCGCTCTCGACACAGTGGGCTCACCGACAAACTGGATAATGGCAAGGGAGGATATACACTCAAGGCTGGTCAGATGCAGGATAAAAAGATTGAATGAGAGCGATATCCAATTATAAAACGTAGCTTTTATTAGTACATCAGCATACAAATTAAAAAGTCCATCTCCATTCCACCACCAAGTACAAAAACAGGTATCAAAAACAGCTGTTAGGAAAAGCTTACGCGTTTCAGCACACAGGCCGTAGTCATAGTGAATTTGCCTGTTTATGGACGCACAATAAATTAACCCTTAACGTGTAATCTGGCACTAAATCTGTTATTTAATTTGCCTCATTCTCTTGATATTCTTTGTTGAAAAGCATACAGCGGTATTCACAGAGCAGCAATGCGTTACTGGTAGCTAGCTGCTTATTAGTGGCTGCACATGTATGCCTCTTGTCATCGGCTCACTTCCTCATGTGTTCAGCTAGCTCCCAGTAGTGCATTGTTGCCCCTTTAATAAAGGATATCAAGAGAATGAAGCCCTTTTAATAAAATAAAGTGGACAGTGTTTCAAAGTAATTTGTTCTGTCTAAATCTTACTAAATGAATGTGAAAAAAATATTGAAGTTATTAATACAAACGGCCAAATCCCCTGCCACTGCCATTTTGTTAAATTAAACTTACGTTGTTATGCAGTAACGTATCTTATCCCCTCTCCTGTACAGGAGCTTCTATACCCTACTGCTTTTATTTATATTACAATTTGCCCCCTGTTACGGTACCAACAGTGTACCAAGGTTAATATCAGATGAACAATGTCCTGCATAGGGAATCAGCAATTCACAACCCAGCCAGTTTTCAGGTTTAAAACAGAATGACATTTATTAAAAGGCTATGCCTAGTATTTATGCAGGTCTGACCCCCCCCCCCCCCCCAGATGGGGGTTGAAAGGCTGTTGTACATTACATGGAGGGAACAAGCCCTTTGACATGATACAATAGAATTATATTACTTAAACACTTCAACCACAAGACACTCTTGGACCTTCTTATCACTTAGGCGTTTTCTCTCTGGAGGTGATCAAACAATAGAATGCTTAGCACTAATTAGATTATAGCTGGAGCCAGCAACTCTGTCTTTAGAAATTAGTTTCTTAGCTAAACACAATTAACTCCTTCAGTCCTGACAGAAGGGTCTGTCACATATCTCCCCCCTTGTGGAACACTCCGGCAGACCCGGCTTGACCCTTTGGCGGG
This sequence comes from Bombina bombina, assembly GCF_027579735.1. Lineage (NCBI taxonomy): Eukaryota > Metazoa > Chordata > Amphibia > Anura > Bombinatoridae > Bombina > Bombina bombina. Next base: position 1,153,321,437 of record NC_069503.1, on the reverse strand, counting down.
TCAACCTGGGGATGACCGGACTAGGAGGTGGTAGGCATGTCAGTTTGCCAGGACAATCCATCTGTATTCCCGTTATGAGAGAGAATTCCTGTCCATACAAAGAAGGGTTCAACTTCCTCAGTGCCCAGACTAGGGCTAAACAGTCCTTCAAAATCCCATCAGCTTCTTTACGAGTTTTCTGTACCTGCTCTTTATAGGTATCCACAATCCCTTCATACTGACATAGGGTGCCCTTGAGTTGCTGCACCTCACTATGAGCCAGCGTCAGCTTCTCCTCAAGTGTCGCTAAGTTTGTCCTTAATGTTTCATGTCCCACTCTCAAGCTGGTGTTTTCTGCAGTCTGTCGGTGCAGCTTGTCTAGCAGAGATTCACGTTCTAAACGTGCTTTTTCCTCTGCGCTCCTCTTCTCCTTCATCAGCGCATTGTAACGGGACTTCCACATATCAATAGCGGATAGAGATTTACTGAGCTCAGCGTCCTGGGGCTTAGCAGCTGGGGGGTCAGTCTCTGCTGCACGGATCTGAGCATGGGTAGTCACAGGGTTAACATCAGCGTGACCCATGGGAGCATAGGCAGAAACAAGGGGAGCCAAGTCATTTCCAAGAAGAACATCAGCAGGTAAGTCCTTCTTGACCCCCACATTCACAGGTCTAGCGCCCACTCCCCAATCCAAATGTACCCTGGCAACAGGTAGGCTGAACACATCGCCCCCTGCTACCCTCACAGCCACAGTGTCTCCAGTGTACTGTTTCTCAGACACCAAGTTCTTTTGAAGCAAGGTCATGGTAGCACCAGTATCCCGTAGACCACTGACCTTCTTCCCATTCACTTTAACCAGTTGCCGGTTATTCCGGTGGGCAGCTTGCGCAAGGTCTGTCTCATGTAGGATGCTCCAGCATTCTTGCGCCTCTACGTAGCGGGCCGCAGGCTGAGAGTTACGTGGGATTCCGCCGGCGGGTCTTCTCCAGGACTGTGCTTGGTTCGCTGCATTTAGGGGACACTCTGGTCTTTTGTGCCCTAGTTGCTTACATCCAAAGCACCAAATAGGCTGTGAGTATCCCCGTGAATTGAACCGGGCTCTCTGAGGGTAGTTCGTGGCCGGAGGCCGTGTGGTATAGCGGTGCGCCAGGGGTTGGTAACTGGCAGCTGCTGGGGTGACTGGGGGTCTGTACTCCACTCTAGCAGGGGGCTTAGTGGTAGCAGTGTGCAGTTTGCGGGCATCCATATACTCATCTGCCAGGCGAGCAGCTTCATGCAGGGTGGAGGGTTTACGGTCCCGAACCCACTCTCTAACTCCTGCTGATAACTTGTCAAAGCAATGTTCCAACAGGAATAGCTGCAGCACCTCTTCCCCAGATACGGCTTGGCACCCCGCTATCCAGTGAGCTGCTGTGCGGTGCACCTTACATGCCCACTCAACGTAGGAATCACCAGCTAATTTAACAGTGTCTCTGAACCGCCTCCGGTATGCCTCCGGTGTAACCGCATACCTGGAGAGCAGAGCCTCTTTCACAGTATTATAATCCCCAACCTCCTCATCTGGAATGGCCCGAAAAGCCTCACTGGCCCGGCCGGATAATTTTCCGGATAATATCGTGACCCAGTCCTCTGCGGGTACCTTGTGTAGTGCACATTGCCTCTCAAAATCCGCAAGGAACCCATCAATCTCTCCTTCTGTTTCCAGGAAGTTTTTAAAAGCTGCAAAATTTACTTTTCTCTTTTCCACTTGGGCTGCTGCAGCGCTGCTTTGGCGAAGTAGGTTGGCCTCCACATCTGCTATGACCCGGTCGATAATTTCCGCAGATGGGTTGGGGCCATAATATGCCAGTCTTATTTTAACCGCCCGATCAAAGCTTGCTTCTTCAGGGGTTCTGTCTGATATGCTGGGCCCATTGGTTCCTTCTGTCCCTGGTACTCTTTCCATCTTAGTCAGTATTGTAATAATCCCCCTCTTCCTGAGGTTACTGGCTTGTGTAGTTGCTCTTCTGGGCGATAAGGTTCATTCCGTCGCTTGCCACCAATTGTTACGGTACCAACAGTGTACCAAGGTTAATATCAGATGAACAATGTCCTGCATAGGGAATCAGCAATTCACAACCCAGCCAGTTTTCAGGTTTAAAACAGAATGACATTTATTAAAAGGCTATGCCTAGTATTTATGCAGGTCTGACCCCCCCCCCCCCCCCAGATGGGGGTTGAAAGGCTGTTGTACATTACATGGAGGGAACAAGCCCTTTGACATGATACAATAGAATTATATTACTTAAACACTTCAACCACAAGACACTCTTGGCCCTTCTTATCACTTAGGCGTTTTCTCTCTGGAGGTGATCAAACAATAGAATGCTTAGCACTAATTAGATTATAGCTGGAGCCAGCAACTCTGTCTTTAGAAATTAGTTTCTTAGCTAAACACAATTAACTCCTTCAGTCCTGACAGAAGGGTCTGTCACACCCCCCACTTGCCCCTGTCCTTCTTCTGCAGGAGCTCAGGTCAGCAAATCAATGGCTGGTACTGAACTCTGTGTTAGTTTGTTCATTGTACTATCTGCTATATACATTGTCACTGTGTTTGTTTGTTCATTGTACAATCTGCTATATACATTGTCACTGTGTTTGTTCATTGTACTATCTGCTATATACATTGTCACTGTGTTTGTTCATTGTACTATCTGCTATATACATTGTCACTGTGTTTGTTCATTGTACAATCTGCTATATACATTGTCACTGTGTTTGTTCATTGTACAATCTGCTATATACATTGTCACTGTGTTTGTTCATTGTACAATCTGCTATATACATTGTCACTGTGTTTGTTTATTGTACTATCTGCTATATACATTGTCACTGTGTTTGTTCATTGTACAATCTGCTATATACATTGTCACTGTGTTTGTTCATTGTACAATCTGCTATATACATTGTCACTGTGTTTGTTCATTGTACAATCTGCTATATACATTGTCACTGTGTTTGTTTGTTCATTGTACAATCTGATATATACATTGTCACTGTGTTTGTTCATTGTACTATCTGCTATATACATTGTCACTGTGTTTGTTCATTGTACAATCTGCTATATACATTGTCACTGTGTTTGTTCATTGTACAATCTGCTATATACATAAGGGATTAAATGCCATATCCTCCTCTGTGGAAAGAATAACCTAATAACTATATACATTCTTGGTTTAACATAAACTCAACTTAGTTTCTAAACGTAGAAATAAATAACGACACCAAATAAATAATGACACAACAACTTTTTATGGTTAGAGAAAAACCCGCAGGTCATGTTTATTGTGGCAACACAAGAACTAACGACCGTCTGAATAAACATGGACCAGGGGGGCGGCAATCAGGTACTAGCTAAACGTAGTAACCCATGCTAACAAGATGGGCAGTACCAGGGCGCAGGAGAAGAAGCAGAGCGTAGCTCAATACTGAAAAACAGGGAATTCTCTGCATCGGAATCACACGGGCAGGGAACACCCCAGACGCGCGTCTGGGGACTTCACCCCTGGCCGGAAGTGCCGTCACTCTACCTCGATCACATCCTGCCCCCGGACACTGTCCACCCGCCAGCCCAGGGTGCAAACCACCACTCCGTACCAGTAGGGCCAGGATCAAAAAGGTGCGAAAACCAGATTGAAATACCTGGGGAGCTGAAACTTAACGTCCTTGGGCTTACAGAAATAGGCTGGTTAGCCCTCATCATGCCTTCGGATAGCCCTAATCCCTGGGGACCACCATAAGGACGGATCCCCCTACTGATTGCAAAATAATAAACAAAGGGAGGGAAAGGGTGGGGAAAAACTTTGAGAAAAACTGCAGAAAGAGGACATGTGCTTCCTGTACTGGGCTTAAAAAGGTAAGCTGGAACCCCTCCTCTCTTTCTGCAACATTGTTTCACACACACAACACAACACTCCCCTCCTCCGTCTTGGCCTTAACCCTTATGTGCATTCCAGGCAATTTGCCTTACATTTCCTTAAGAGATTAAATGCCATATCCTCCTCTGTGGAAAGAATAACCTAATAACTATATACATTCTTGGTTTAACATAAACTCAACTTAGTTTCTAAATGTAGAAATAAATAACGACACCAAATAAATAATGACACAACAACTTTTTATGGTTAGAGAAAAACCCGCAGGTCACGTTTATTGTGGCAACACAAGAACTAACGACCGTCTGAATAAACATGGACCAGGGGGGCGGCAATCAGGTACTAGCTAAACGTAGTAACCCATGCTAACAAGATGGGCAGTACCAGGGTGCAGGAGAAGAAGCAGAGCGTAGCTCAATACTGAAAAACAGGGAATTCTCTGCATCGGAATCACACGGGCAGGGAACACCCCAGACGCGCGTCTGGGGACTTCACCCCTGGCCGGAAGTGCCGTCACTCTACCTCGATCACATCCTGCCCCCGGACACTGTCCACCCGCCACGAGATCGCCCAAATATCAAGGGCCACTCTCGCCGCCACCCAACTCACACAATAGGAGTAGGGACTGTCGTATATCTGCAATAAACAGGTCCATGCCATGGTCCGTAAGATGGACCCCGTCGCCTCGGTACAAGCTCTGGTCAGCGGCCGTAATGAACTTGTGTTCCACAACAAAACCTCCTAGCTCACACATAAGCTTCCTAACATCTCTATTGAGCTTCTTGCGAACTTGGAACGCTGCCCTATGATTAGCCATGTGTCTCCACGTCAACCTAGGTATAATGTTTGACCAGCCCATTCTCACACCAGGCAACCAAGCTTTAAAGGAGCGCAGATCTGATTTGATCACTGCGCTCAAGTCCCGGCCGGGAATTGAGCCTAGATCATTTCCACCTAAGTGGATGATCAGAACATGGGGTTTCTCCCACCGCCTCATGGCGGATTGCAGTAAACCAGGCAGATCTGCCCAGCAAAGGCCTCTTCTCCCTAACCACCTAACGACAACCCTAGAGAATGAGAACCCTAGCTGCTGCCCTCCAGGTTGCGATGCTGCTCGGATAGCCGCCCAGTGTACGAACGAGTGCCCAACGATCCAGGCACGAAGCGGTCCACTTCTAGGCCCTGCAAGAGAAACAAGAGTTAGGGCATATCATGACCAAGTGCAATTGCAACATTATCAACCTGCAAATATTAACATTGGGATATAAGTGGCCTAACGTAAATCTGATACCTCTTAGACTTCCACCTCCCAAGCGCCATTATGCGGTCAGCCGACCAGCCTAAAGTTGCCGCCGTCATAGCAGCTCCAACCCTAAAGGAGTGAGGAGCTATGGTATTGGGATTCAAACCCACTTTTTTAGCCGCCCACCCCAAAACCTTCCGAAATTGAAACCTCGTAAGGGGAGTACCATCCTGATGAATTAAAAATCTAGCCGCACCCACTGGACGCCTGTCCAAGAAGGTCTTCAACAGGGCGCTAGGGCAGCAGGCGGAACCCGCATGCGCGGATAGCGACAGCCAGGCCCCCCTACCATCCTGATCGACTTTCGATCGAGGGATGAAAAGCAATACCCCATTATCCGTAAACCTGACGTGCTCCGCCAGAACACCACCCACTTTCGACAACTTAGACTGCGGGACCAATTCCCCCACTCGGAGTGCGCCATGAAACGCCATGGCGAACGCCGCGGAAAAAAGCCGAACCTCGTAGTCCGAGGAACATACCTCCGGTAGAACCCGAAGCAGGAGGACCAACCTGTCCGCCGTTATGGGTTCCCTAACGTCCGGACTCCGCACTTCCGTCCTTCCCCAACCCCTCAGGATTTGACGAATCAAAAACGTTTTGGAAGAGTCCGTCAGCGTGAATAGTTTACAGAAAAAGGACACCGCCGCTAACCGTGCGGATACCGCCCCTTTCTTAGCTAGCTTATTCCTAAGCTCCGCGAGCTAGCGCAATAGCCAATCTTGCTCACCAGCACAAGAAGGAAATCCTTGGACATCACAGAAGAATACCCATTCTTCCCAGTACCTTACATAGGACTTCCAAGTGGAAGGTGCCAGGGACGCCTTCAGCACCGGAATCAGGGACTGCCATCCAAAGCCACCTGCCAAAGAAAAGGAGGACAGGGAAAGCCATGAGTGGCAGCCTTAGGAGCACATTTCCTAAAATTTTCCCATTGAAAGCGAGATAGTGCATCAGCAATAACGTTATCAACCCCTGGGACATGCCTGGCCCGAAACCCAATGTTCCGCTTAAGGCATTTCAAAACCAGAATCCTCAGATATCGGATTACTGGTGGTGAAGAAGAAGAAAGACCGTTGATGGCAAAAACCACGCTTATTAGTGGCTGCACATGTATGCCTCTTGTCATCGGCTCACTTCCTCATGTGTTCAGCTAGCTCCCAGTAGTGCATTGTTGCCCCTTTAATAAAGGATAACAAGAGAATGAAGCCCTTTTAATAAAATAAAGTGGACAGTGTTTTAAAGTAATTTGTTCTGTCTAAATCTTACTAAATGAATGTGAAAAAAATATTGAAGTTATTAATACAAACGGCCAAATCCCCTGCCACTGCCATTTTGTTAAATTAAACTTACGTTGTTATGCAGTAACGTATCTTATCCCCTCTCCTGTACAGGAGCTTCTATACCCTACTGCTTTTATTTATATTACAATTTGCCCCCCACTTGCCCCTGTCCTTCTTCTGCAGGAGCTCAGGTCAGCAAATCAATGGCTGGTACTGAACTCTGTGTTAGTTTGTTCATTGTACAATCTGCTATATACATTGTCACTGTGTTTGTTTGTTCATTGTACAATCTGCTATATACATTGTCACTGTGTTTGTTCATTGTACTATCTGCTATATACATTGTCACTGTGTTTGTTCATTGTACAATCTGCTATATACATTGTCACTGTGTTTGTTCATTGTACAATCTGCTATATACATAAGGGATTAAATGCCATATCCTCCTCTGTGGAAAGAATAACCTAATAACTATATACATTCTTGGTTTAACATAAACTCAACTTAGTTTCTAAACGTAGAAATAAATAACGACACCAAATAAATAATGACACAACAACTTTTTATGGTTAGAGAAAAACCTGCAGGTCACGTTTATTGTGGCAACACAAGAACTAACGACCGTCTGAATAAACATGGACCAGGGGGGCGGCAATCAGGTACTAGCTAAACGTAGTAACCCATGCTAACAAGATGGGCAGTACCAGGGCGCAGGAGAAGAAGCAGAGCGTAGCTCAATACTGAAAAACAGGGAATTCTCTGCATCGGAATCACACGGGCAGGGAACACCCCAGACGCGCGTCTGGGGACTTCACCCCTGGCCGGAAGTGCCGTCACTCTACCTCGATCACATCCTGCCCCCGGACACTGTCCACCCGCCAGCCCAGGGTGCAAACCACCACTCCGTACCAGTAGGGCCAGGATCAAAAAGGTGCGAAAACCAGATTGAAATACCTGGGGAGCTGAAACTTAACGTCCTTGGGCTTACAGAAATAGGCTGGTTAGCCCTCATCATGCCTTCGGATAGCCCTAATCCCTGGGGACCACCATAAGGACGGATCCCCCTACTGATTGCAAAATAATAAACAAAGGGAGGGAAAGGGTGGGGAAAAACTTTGAGAAAAACTGCAGAAAGAGGACTTGTGCTTCCTGTACTGGGCTTAAAAAGGTAAGCTGGAACCCCTCCTCTCTTTCTGCAACATTGTTTCACACACACAACACAACACTCCCCTCCTCCATCTTGGCCTTAACCCTTATGTGCATTCCAGGCAATTTGCCTTACATTTCCTTAAGAGATTAAATGCCATATCCTCCTCTGTGGAAAGAATAACCTAATAACTATATACATTCTTGGTTTAACATAAACTCAACTTAGTTTCTAAATGTAGAAATAAATAACGACACCAAATAAATAATGACACAACAACTTTTTATGGTTAGAGAAAAACCCGCAGGTCACGTTTATTGTGGCAACACAAGAACTAACGACCGTCTGAATAAACATGGACCAGGGGGGCGGCAATCAGGTACTAGCTAAACGTAGTAACCCATGCTAACAAGATGGGCAGTACCAGGGTGCAGGAGAAGAAGCAGAGCGTAGCTCAATACTGAAAAACAGGGAATTCTCGGCATCGGAATCACACGGGCAGGGAACACCCCAGACGCGCGTCTGGGGACTTCACCCCTGGCCGGAAGTGCCGTCACTCTACCTCGATCACATCCTGCCCCCGGACACTGTCCACCCGCCACGAGATCGCCCAAATATCAAGGGCCACTCTCGCCGCCACCCAACTCACACAATAGGAGTAGGGACTGTCGTATATCTGCAATAAACAGGTCCATGCCATGGTCCGTAAGATGGACCCCGTCGCCTCGGTACAAGCTCCGGTCAGCGGCCGTAATGAACTTGTGTTCCACAACAAAACCTCCTAGCTCACACATAAGCTTCCTAACATCTCTATTGAGCTTCTTGCGAACTTGGAACGCTGCCCTATGATTAGCCATGTGTCTCCACGTCAACCTAGGTATAATGTTTGACCAGCCCATTCTCACACCAGGCAACCAAGCTTTAAAGGAGCGCAGATCTGATTTGATCACTGCGCTCAAGTCCCGGCCGGGAATTGAGCCTAGATCATTTCCACCTAAGTGGATGATCAGAACATGGGGTTTCTCCCACCGCCTCATGGCGGATTGCAGTAAACCAGGCAGATCTGCCCAGCAAAGGCCTCTTCTCCCTAACCACCTAACGACAACCCTAGAGAATGAGAACCCTAGCTGCTGCCCTCCAGGTTGCGATGCTGCTCGGATAGCCGCCCAGTGTACGAACGAGTGCCCAACGATCCAGGCACGAAGCGGTCCACTTCTAGGCCCTGCAAGAGAAACAAGAGTTAGGGCATATCATGACCAAGTGCAATTGCAACATTATCAACCTGCAAATATTAACATTGGGATATAAGTGGCCTAACGTAAATCTGATACCTCTTAGACTTCCACCTCCCAAGCGCCATTATGCGGTCAGCCGACCAGTCTAAAGTTGCCGCCGTCGTAGCAGCTCCAACCCTAAAGGAGTGAGGAGCTATGGTATTGGGATTCAAACCCACTTTTTTAGCCGCCCACCCCAAAACCTTCCGAAATTGAAACCTCGTAAGGGGAGTACCATCCTGATGAATTAAAAATCTAGCCGCACCCACTGGACGCCTGTCCAAGAAGGTCTTCAACAGGGCGCTAGGGCAGCAGGCGGAACCCGCATGCGCGGGTAGCGACAGCCATGCCCCCCTACCATCCTGATCGACTTTCGATCGAGGGATGAAAAGCAATACCCCATTATCCGTAAACCTGATGTGCTCCGCCAGAACACCACCCACTTTCGACAACTTAGACTGCAGGACCAATTCCCCCACTCGGAGTGCGCCATGAAACGCCATGGCGAACGCCGCGGAAAAAAGCCGAACCTCGTAGTCCGAGGAACATACCTCCGGTAGAACCCGAAGCAGGAGGACCAACCTGTCCGCCGTTATGGGTTCCCTAAAGACGCCTTCAGCACCGGAATCAGGGACTGCCATCCAAAGCCACCTGCCAAAGAAAAGGAGGACAGGGAAAGCCATGAGTGGCAGCCTTAGGAGCACATTTCCTAAAATGTTCCCATTGAAAGCGAGATAGTGCATCAGCAATAACGTTATCAACCCCTGGGACATGCCTGGCCCGAAACCCAATGTTCCGCTTAAGGCATTTCAAAACCAGAATCCTCAGATATCGGATTACTGGTGGTGAAGAAGAAGAAAGACCGTTGATGGCAAAAACCACTTTCAAATTGTCCGTCCAAAAAATTACTGAGCGGTTTTCGAGCTTGTCCCCCCAGATCTCCAACGCCACCAGAATGGGGAAAAGCTCCAGAAGGCACATGTTCCTGGTAAGGCCCCTGGCCGCCCACTCGGCCGGCCAAGGTTCGGCGCTCCACTCACCGTTGAAATAGGCGCCGTATCTAAAAACCCCAGCAGCGTCAGTAAAGAGGTGCAGGTCTCGCGCCGGAGTCTGAGGGGTTCTCCAAATACAGATCCCATTGAAATCCCTGAGGAACAGATCCCAGACATGGAGGTCTTCCTTCATGTCTTTATTAACCATTAGTTTGTCTTTGGGGGAAGTAACTCCCGGCAACATGCGCTCCATTCTCTTCAGGAAGATCCTCCCCATCGGGATGACCCTCCCTGCGAAGTTGAGCAGACCCAAAACAGATTGAAGCTCTTTCAGCGTGCAAAACTGTGCCGCTGCGAGTCTCCTGACTTCTGTCAACATCTTCCGGACTTTATCCACCGGAAGCCTACATTCCTGGGCTACCGAATCAATTTCGATACCCAGGAAAGTAAGACACGTGCAAGGGCCCTCCGTTTTGTCTTCTGCTAAGGGAACTCCAAATTTCTCCATCAACAGCCGCATGGCGTAAAGGAGCAGCTCACATTCCCTAGATTCCTGTCTACCTACCAGGAGAAAGTCGTCCAAGTAGTGAGCAATCCTATCTTCCCCTGTCACTTCCGCAACAGCCCAATGCAAAAAGGAACTAAACGCCTCAAAATAGGCGCAGGAAATGGAACACCCCATGGGCAAACAACGGTCGACATAATAGTGTCCGTTGAAGAAACACCCCATTAAGTGGATCGGCAAGAGCCTGAAAGCAGACTCGATGTCAAGCTTGGCTAATAACGCCCCTTGACCCGATCTTCGTACCACTTGTAACGCATCATCAAATGACTGGTAATATACCGTACTCAAGTCCTGAGGAATGGCGTCATTAACCGACTTTCCTTTCGGGTAGGAAAGATGTTGTATCATCCTAAATTTTCCCGGGTCCTTTTTGGGCACAACCCCTAGAGGTGAGATAACCAATCCCGGCATAGGTCTCTAGCTAAACGGGCCAGCCATTCTACCCAGTGAAACCTCCTTACCCAATTTCTCCTTCAATGCCTCTGGGAACAGGGAGGCAGATTTCAGGTTCCTGCGAGATGCAGCACCCGAAACCGGGCCCTGTAAGGGGATAACAAAACCTTCCCGGAGCCCTGACTCCAACAAGGCCGCCGCCACCCTATCGGGGTAGAGCGTGAGCCATGTACTAATTGCGGCCACCTTCAGCGGGGTGTCCGCTCTTACCGACAGCAGGGCCTCTTGGCCCAGTCCTGTCCTATTTGTCCCCTTTTTTAACGCAATCCGCGGCTGGGTGAAATCCCCCGCAGATGCGACAAGCGTGCCGAAAGGAACACGCGGATCCCAACGTGCATTGTTTGTCCTGAAATTTCCAACAGACCCCTGCTGGGCGTCTGCGAAATCTATTGGCGGATCGAAACTGCGTTGAACCCGCCGGGGAACCAGAAGTACCTTGCGATTTCTCGGGACCCAGCCGGGCCCAGAGTTGCATTTCTACGCACCCAAAATCCAATAGTGGATTACCCACCATCTTTCTGTGGAACTCCTCGTCATAATCACGCCAGGCACCATCGCGATAATTATCAGCAATTATCTCCATGTTTTCCATGTATTTCAACACGGCTAAACACTGGTCTGGCCATTTCTGCAAGTAACAAGACGCATAGATCCTGAAACAACGGCGCCACTCGTGAAACGTGTCTGGGCGCTGGTACTTCTTGGGGCCTGTCCCATCCTCCGCTCTCGCCTTCTGCCTTAGGGCTTCCACCGAGAGCTCGAAGATGTTAACAAACTTCCCCTCAAATGCTCGTGCAGATCATAGGAAGACCAGGACCTAGTGTCCCCCTGGAGCACCACCTTCCGATTAACGGGCCTCCCCACCCCACTTACCCGAAGTCTGGGTTGGGCCGCCCTATCGGACCTATCAGGGGCAATATGGTCATAACGGTCATGCAAACCCCCTGTTGCTGATCTCTTCTCTTCAGTTAACCATCTAAGCATCTTATACATTCGTTTATTGCCCTTCCCATGCAACCCCAGCTCCTTATTTTCTGACCCAGAATCATCCGAGGATGAGGTGAAACCCCGCAACCCCACTGAAACTGAGGACTCCCCATCTCTCACACCGGTCCTGTTTGGAATCGCCACGACTCCCTAAGTAGAAGGATGCTCATCCTCTGACACCATGGAGTCCGGGCCGCTCTCAGCACCTCTCTCCAACCCGCTGCCTGAATCTCCTGATGTAGCCATGTCACTTTCCTGCAAAAGAGATTGCCAGAGAGGAGTACCACGAAGGGGAAGGTCTGCTCTACCCCTCCCCCTGTGCCCAGACCGCTCATTCATCCCCTCATACACATCCTGGTTGCCTTCGCAACCTGCAACTTCATCATACACACCCTGCTCATCTTCTGTAAAGTCCTCTATCTCTTCACTAAAATGTACTGATTTCTGGGTGATTGGGATGGCTTTCTTACGCCTAGTCGATGCAACCGCTAAATCTAAACTCTGAAACTGTTCTGGTGAACCATGTTTGATAGAAGACCTAGTTACTACCTTCCTCACTGCTGCCGGGGATGCCCCCGAAGCCTGAGGCCTAGCCCTTCCACTCTCACTAATTTGCGCGCCAAACGCGCTGCCTGCACGGGCACCGCCTTTGCCCCCAGAAACCTTACTATTACCGCCAGCACTCTTCAGCGTACTCCTAGCGGGCCCAATAGGTGATGCACCACCTTTATAATTGCCCGATGGGGCCTTTGCCCCTTGACGAGGATTACTACCCGACGGGGCCTCCGCCCCTTGCCGGGCTGCAATGCCCTTTGTAATCTGCCCACGGGGGCCTCCAACAGGGACCCCCGGGTTCATTTGACCAGAGTAATGCCCCCCTTGAGATAACTCCTCCATTGATTAACAATTAGCCTCCTCGTGAAAACCATCCCCCACAAGTGCAACCCCTGTAGGCCCCATCGCATCAGCAGAATTGCCCCCCGGAGCATAAGTTACCTTGGACGCCGCGCGGGGAACTCGATCTGCTCCGCTACGGTGACCGCTGACTAATGGCGGGACCGGCAGTGACGTCACAGGAAATGACGTCACCGGAAGTCCCGCCCTCGGAGGACCGCAAACCGGAAGTCGCCGCCGATGGAGGAACAGTCGATGCGGAAGCCTGCGCAATCACCGCCGGAGGACCAAGGACCACGTGGGACGCACCCGGAGCCGCGGACAAGGATGAGGCCCACATCTGGAAAAGGGATACCGCCACCGCGATGGAGTCCTGGGACATCGGAGACGATGTCGCAGGTAAGGCCGAACTGCTCCCACTAAAATCGCCAACTACCGGGGCAAAAGAGTAAGGCCCGTAAGGGCCAGGGACCGCAACGCCACAAGGCCTAGAAGGGCCCGCCGCTACCACGCTAGGGGAGGGAGGCTTAACTAGGGACCCCCGCTTAACGGCTACCTTAGGGGAACATGTGGGCCTACGAAGGCCAGAAGCGGGCCCGGTAGGGCCCGACACACTAATTAAATCGGGGCCTATGCCCGCACTGACCCCCCGCAAAGAGGGCTCACTCCCGGCCGCATGGCCGACGGGCTCAGACGCACCATCTGGTTGCCCAGCACCACCCCCCATATTGCTCACCAATGCAAGCACCTCTAGCAAAGCCTGATCAGAAATTTCCCCCCCACCAGCCCCAACCTCCCCCGTAGATTGATCAAGGGAAGGGGCAAGGGAGGAGGAAAGCAAAGGGGTTCGACCCACCGTTTCTGGCGATGGAGGAATCCACTCCGCTGCTTCATCGCTGTCATCAACCACTTCTCTCTCTGCAGGTTCCTCCCCAGCCTCCATGATTCGTTTTGGAGGTGCTTTAGATCTCCTTGAACGTCTCATGTGAAAACTTTGAGAAAAACAGCAGAAAGAGGATTTGTGCTTCCTGTACTGGGCTTAAAAAGGTAAGCTGGAACCCCTCCTCACTTTCTGCAACATTGTTTCACACACACAACACAACACTCCCCTCCTCCGTCTTGGCCTTAACCCTTATGTGCATTCCAGGCAATTTGCCTTACATTTCCTTTGTCACTGTGTTTGTTCATTGTACAATCTGCTATATACATTGTCACTGTGTTTGTTCATTGTACAATCTGCTATATACATTGTCACTGTGTTTGTTCATTGTACTATCTGCTATATGCATTGTCACTGTGTTTGTTCATTGTACAATCTGCTATATACATTGTCACTGTGTTTGTTCATTGTACTATCTGCTATATACATTGTCACTGTGTTTGTTCATTGTACAATCTGCTATATACATTGTCACTGTGTTTGTTCATTGTACTATCTGCTATATACATTGTCACTGTGTTTGTTTGTTCATTGTACAATCTGCTATATACATTGTCACTGTGTTTGTTCATTGTACTATCTGCTATATACATTGTCACTGTGTTTGTTCATTGTACAATCTGCTATATACATTGTCACTGTGTTTGTTCATTGTACAATCTGCTATATACATTGTCACTGTGTTTGTTCATTGTACAATCTGCTATATACATTGTCACTGTGTTTGTTCATTGTCCTATCTGCTATATACATTGTCACTGTGTTTGTTCATTGTACTATCTGCTATATACATTGTCACTGTGTTTGTTCATTGTACAATCTGCTATATACATTGTCACTGTGTTTGTTCATTGTACAATCTGCTATATACATTGTCACTGTGTTTGTTCATTGTTCTATCTGCTATATACATTGTCACTGTGTTTGTTCATTGTACAATCTGCTATATACATTGTCACTGTGTTTGTTCATTGTACAATCTGCTATATACATTGTCACTGTGTTTGTTCATTGTTCTATCTGCTATATACATTGTCACTGTGTTTGTTCATTGTACAATCTGCTATATACATTGTCACTGTGTTTGTTCATTGTTCTATCTGCTATATACATTGTCACTGTGTTTGTTCATTGTACTATCTGCTATATACATTGTCACTGTGTTTGTTCATTGTACAATCTGCTATATACATTGTCACTGTGTTTGTTCATTGTACAATCTGCTATATACATTGTCACTGTGTTTGTTCATTGTTCTATCTGCTATATACATTGTCACTGTGTTTGTTCATTGTACAATCTGCTATATACATTGTCACTGTGTTTGTTCATTGTTCTATCTGCTATATACATTGTCACTGTGTTTGTTCATTGTACTATCTGCTATATACATTGTCACTGTGTTTGTTCATTGTACAATCTGCTATATACATTGTCACTGTGTTTGTTCATTGTACAATCTGCTATATACATTGTCACTGTGTTTGTTCATTGTACAATCTGCTATATACATTGTCACTGTGTTTGTTCATTGTACTATCTGCTATATACATTGTCACTGTGTTTGTTCATTGTTCAATCTGCTATATACATTGTCACTTTGTTTGTTCATTGTACAATCTGCTATATACATTGTCACTGTGTTTGTTCATTGTTCTATCTGCTATATACATTGTCACTGTGTTTGTTCATTGTACTATCTGCTATATACATTG
>NC_069503.1:1153210991-1153303491 GCF_027579735.1 Bombina bombina | reverse complement strand
ATACATACACACACAAATATATACACTCACACACACATATACATACATACATACACACACAAATATATACACTCACACACACATATACATACACACACTGTAACTGCAGCTTATGTCAGTGTGACTGTGTGATATAAACTTTAGGACAGCAAGTAAGAATGAAATGTTGTTTTAAAAAATGGTCTTAAAACTCTTCTCAGTAACTTAAGACGGCTCCTGGTTTAACAGTCCCTACTGGAACTAGAAGGGTTAATTAGCAAAAGTGGTTCCCTGCTTACTTTTAGAGAGAGGCTTGGCAGATTTATTTACGGAGGTGACTGTCAGCTCAATACAAACAATAAATCAGAGATTCAGTTCAACACATGGAAGGTCCTTACCTTTATAACCCGGCAGGTCAAGACAGCCATAAAACGCACATTTCTGTTAGAGAAGCGCTGCAGTAATCTCTGTGCACACTTTCCTCAACAGGCTGCTTAGATTTATTTGCTGAGGTGACAATTCAAATACAATTGCCTCGCTAACGGCTCCCACCATGCAGCAATCCCTTAACCTGTACTATCTATACATACACACAACTTGGAAGGAAGTCCCTGTGCTAACTATCTAATTACTTGCAGCGTTGGGGTAAATAATCAAAAGCACACTGACTCAGTCAGCAGTTGTACCGAAGGGAAGAGGGACCGTCTGTGGCCAGATTGAGTGCTGTCTAATTACTGGGAGTGCGGGCCGGGGACCCATATTCAGTGAAATGAACTAGCGGTCAACCCTCAGTAAAGGCTTTACCCAAGATTGACCCTTGACTGCTAGTAGTAACTTTTCATTTCACTGCATGTGGGTCCCCGCACTCCCAGCAATTAGACAGCACTTAATCTGGCCACAGACGGTCCCTCTTCCCTTCGGTACAACTGCTGATTGAGACTGAGTCAGTGTGCTTTTGATTATTTACCCCAACGCTGCAAGTAATTAGATAGGTAGTTCCGCCCCTGCTCTTACCTCCTTAGACTGCTCTTCTGAAACTGGTGCTTGCTTGAGGCTCCACTCCACTGCTCCAGTCCAGAGAGCTCCTCTCAGCTCAACCTCTATCTCTGCAATGAGATTTCGCGCCGTTGAGCTGGGAGGAGCTTGTCAAGCGTCATCACGTGACTAAGTGATGACGCTCTTCTCTGTCACTGGCTGCTGCTGGCCTGCTGCCTGTCTCTCTCATAACACCTCCCACCCCTCGCACAGGCTGAAGTGTGCGAACAGCAGACTATGGGGATGGGGAGGCTGAGAGCTGCGCAGCAGGCAAATTTAGAATGCGCATAGCACAGTGCCAATAGCTTAGCTATCGCACGTGCGGTTAGGGGTTAGATAGACTAGTAAATTAGTACAGGGGCCAGGCTACAGGCTGTATTCTTTATATAATTATACTGTAACTTACTACATGTAAATAAATACATGTAATAATAAAAAGAAAATAAGTTTGGATTGTATTTTTTTCTGGGGGTCAAAAAAAATATAATTTTTTCAATAGGGGGCTATTGGAAAAATTATATTTTTTTTCTTCTGGGCTGGGCTGCTGGGGGGGGCACGTGCGAGTGTGCTCAAATGGAGGAGCCTCCACTGCGTAATAGTGTTTATAGTGTAATTATGTGATGCTTACAAGCACTAAGTGAGGGTGTGAGACCTATATGTGTTTGTTTATCATCTACTGGAAGCTGTCTGTATATCTATCTGTATCCATCTGCATCTATCTATCTATCTATCTATCTATCTATCTAACTATCTATCTAACTAACAATATCTATCTGTATCCATCTGCATCTATCTATCTATTGCTATCTATCTATCTAACTAACAATATCTATCTGTATCCATCTGCATCTATCTATCTCTATCTAGCTAACAATATCTATCTATCTATCTATCTATCTATCTATCTATCTCTGTGCAGTTGTATAAGGATACGTAATAGTGTTGACCTTTTGAGTCGTCAATTACCTGCCTACCTTTAAATGACCACCTAATCCAAACACAACTTATTAACCCTTGTAAAAAAGACACCAGACAACATTATTGGTATAAAAAACTGGCCACAGCTCCTTTATTAAATATATAAATAAAACCTTTTAAATATTTAAATAACCATTTTAAATAAGTGCAAAATACAAATTGCAATAACAACAACATCTGTAAACCTATTATTAAACGGTGCTAGTTCAAATATTTCACCAATATGGCCATCAAATCCCTGGACACAACCTTATTAAGGATTGAGTCCGTTACCCCTCTTTAAAAACCTGACTCTAAGAGACCCCCTTGTCCCTTGAGACGTTTTTCCACAAGCATTCCACCCTGTGGGAATACAAAAGTAGTTAACACCTTCCAATTGGCCATAACCCGCTGTCTTGCAGCGAACTACCACCCCCGCCACCCAGCTGCGACAAAACATAAAAGAAACAAACAAAAGAAAAAAGGGGGGTGGGAGGGAGGTGATTCTCCTAAAATTTTTATAACGGTCTGGCACGTTTTCCCACTCCGGCCCCTTAAAGGGACACTGAACCCAATTTTTTTCTTCCGTGATTCAGATAGAGCATGACATTTCTAATTTACTTATATTATCAAATTTTCTTCATTCTCTTGGTATCTTTATTTGAAATGCAAGAATGTAAGTTTAAATGCCAGCCCATTTTTGGTGAACAACCTGGGTTGTTTTTGCTGATTGGTGGATAAATTCATCCACCAATAAAAAACTGCTGTCCAGTTCTGAACTTTAAAAAAGCTTAGATGCCTTCTTTTTCAAATAAAGATAGCAAGAGAACAAAGAAAAATTGATAATAGGAGTAAATTAGAAAGTTTCTTAAAATTGCATGCTCTATCTGAATCACGAAAGAAAAAATTTGGGTTCAGTGTCCCTTTAAGTAGTGCCTTCCTTGCTCCACCCCTTCCTTCTCTCCACCCACCAAAGGCCTATTCCTCTGCAGGTTAAAGGCCCCTGCCTTCCACCCTACGCTCGCCTCTAGGGGCCCCATTGACCTTTTGAGCCGTCAATTACCTGCCTACCTTTAAATGACCACCTAATCCAAACACAACGTATTAACCCTTGTAAATAAAGACACCAGACAACATTCTTGGTATAAAAAACTGGCCGCAGCGCCTTTATTAAATATATAAATAAAACATTTTAAATATTTAAATAACCATGTTAAATAAGTGCAAATAACATATTGCAATAACAACAACATCTGTAAACATAAGATCAAGCGGTGCTAGTTCAAATATTTCACCAGTATGGCCATCAAATCCCTGGACACAACCTTATTAAGGATTGAGTCCGTTACCCCTCTTTAAAAACCTGACTCTAAAAGACCCCCTTGTTCCTTGAGACGTTTTCCACAAGCATTCCACCCCGTGGGAATACAAAAGTAGTTAACACCTTCCAATTGGCCATAACCCGCTGTCTTACAGCGAACTAGCACCCCAGCCAACGACTGGTCTGAACCCAATCAGCCCAGTCCTGCCAAAACCCCAACAGTACTGAAAGCCTCCTTGAAATCAAGGAGGAAGAGCTGCAGGCCGAACTCATTGAGATGCACACCATCAGGAAGATAAAACTCCCCACGCCCAACCCACCCCAAATCATAAAGATGAATCACCGATCCCCCAAGCCTCCAAACAAAAGATCCAAACTATGTATTGACCTTATGCCTACTCTTATCCAACTTGACAGGATCCCAAGCCGCCCTCCATATCAGGCGTGGCACCATATCAGTCCAAATAACCTTTAAGGATGGATACAAATTTGACAACCTCCCCAGATCCTGCTTAATCATCTGAACCAATTCCCTCTGGGGCATGAAACCCAAATCATTACCCCCAGCATGGACCATTAAGACATCAGGGTGCAGAAACCGTTTACAGTAATCCCGAATCATCAACAGCAACCGGTGCCAACAAAGACCACGCACCCCGAACCACCTCACATCCCAATCGGATCTGGAAAGATCCAACTGCAGACCATTGACCCTCTGCGAAGCTGCCCTCCGGGCCCAATAAATGAACGAGTGCCAAAAATCCACATCCTTTTAAAACCTACAATACAAAGA
Source organism: Bombina bombina (assembly GCF_027579735.1). Taxonomy (NCBI): domain Eukaryota; kingdom Metazoa; phylum Chordata; class Amphibia; order Anura; family Bombinatoridae; genus Bombina; species Bombina bombina. The sequence continues at coordinate 1,153,299,406 of NC_069503.1, read as the reverse complement.
ACAGAAGAAACATAACAACACCTCACACCTTCAGATTGGGATGAACATACAATTGATAACAACAAGACCCCCACCTCCCAATGTTCTTAATCACACTCATGTAAACTTAAAGCCGCCACCTCTGTAGCAGCCCCAATACGAAAGGAATGGGACCCAAAATCCAGAGGGGACAAACCTAAGCACCCCAATGCTTTGGATAAAACAGCCCGAAATTGAAAATGAGACAAAGAGCTGCCATTCAAATGCATCAACAAAGAACCCTCAAGCAAAGGACGACAGCGCAAATATTCCAACAAACAAACCCAAGGACAAAGTTCCAACCCACTAGAAAACAAAACAACCAATCTGCCCTTTCCCACCTGATCAGTCTTACTACGTCTCAGGAAAAGCTCAACTTGCGACGCTGACAGCACAATGTCAGGTAAACCCAAACCACCAGAGGACCACCTACTCCTACTCACCAGTTCCAAGATACGGAATGCCCTGATAAAAGCCAAAACAAACGCCAAGCGAAAAAGTCATACCTCGAAAACAGAGGAACAAATATCAGGCAAACCCCCGCAAATACGCAACAACAGCACAAAAGTAATAGGTCTCCTATGATCAAAACTCCTCCCACCTTTTTTCAAACCCTTCAAAACCTGGCGAACACAAAATTCTTTAGTAACATCCACCAGGCCTAACAACGTAAAATGGAAAGCCAAAGCAGCTAAACTCCTGTCCATCCCAGAAGGGGAAAGACCGCAACACCTCCAAGACCACATCCATTCCAACAAACAGTCAAGGACCTCAGGAGAGCCCTCCAGAATCCCACGCTCCGGCAACAGAACCACTCAATCCCGCCAAATTCTATCATAAGAGTACCTGGAGCCAAAGAATCCATCACCACTGCAGCCAGTCCTCCGTTCCAAGCTTCCACAGATGGGTGGGGAACTGGCACCCAACAGGATCTGCCCCCGTAGCTAGTTCTCGGAACCTGTGCCACTGAAAACAAGAGAGGGAATCAGCTATAGAATTATCCACACCAGGAATATGTTTAGCTCTAACAAAAACATTCATCCGCAGACATTTCAACACCAATAAGCGCAATATCCGCAACACCGGAGGAAGAAGACAAGGTATTCAGCGCAGAAACAACCCCCATGTTATCCGTAAAGAAAACCACAGACCTGTTAACCAAGGATTCCTCCCACACAAACAGTGACACAACAATCAGAAACAATTCCAGAAAAAACAGATTGCGTACCAGCTCACCATCAAACCACGAATCCGGCCACACAGCCGAACACCAGTGCCCCTGAAAATAAGCTCCAAAACCATGTCCCCCAGCAGCATCAGTCACCAAACCCAATTCACCATTAGAAATCTTAACCTCCTGGCTCAAGCTAGACCCGTTAAAATCCAAAAGAAAACACTTGCACACCACCAAGTCATCTTTTAAATCACGAGATAAATGCACAAAATGATGCGGCTGACGAACTACAGCCGTGGCCAAAGAGAGCCATCTGCAAAAAACCCTACCTATCGTTATAATGCAACAGGCAAAATTTAATTTGTCCAACAAGGACTGGAGTTTCTTCTAAGTCACCTTTTTAGCGAGCAAAAAACGGCCAATTAACAAAATCAAGTCCTGAACTTTATCAATCGGAAGCCTGCATGCCATGCGCCCCAAATCTATTGTAATTCCAAGAAAACTGAGGAACGTTAACAGACCCTCAAACTTCTCCCGAGCGATGGGAACACCAAAATCACTCGCCACTAAATAACAAACATCCCGCATATGCCTACATATCTCAGACCCAGCCGGGCCGACTAACAGGAAGTCGTCAAGATAATGCACGACCGCACCCATAGCCTGACCGGACATGAATCACCCATTCCAGAAAAGTGCTGAAACACTTGAAGAGGGAGCAGGATATGGAGCAGCCCATAGGCAGACAAAGGTCCACAAAATAGGAACCCTCAGCATAACAATCAAGCAAATGATGAGAGGAAGGGTGAACAGGCAATAACCAAAACACTGCCTCAATATCAATCTTGGCCAGCAACGCAGACCTACCAGCCACCCTATCCAAGCTAACAGTGTGATCTAAAGAGGCGTACTTAACTGAAGCAAATTCCTCCAGAATCCCATCATTAACTGATCCCCCTTTGGGGAAAGATAGATAATGGATCAAATGGAACTTCCCATGCTCCCGCTTTGGAACTACTCCCAAAGGAAAAATTCTCAAATCGGGCAAAGGAGGCTCAGGAAATGGACCTGCCATGCGGCCCAACGCAACCTCCTTAAAAAAAATTTCAGTTACCACCCCAGGCCACTGTCGAGCCGATTTTAGATTGCCCCTAAAAACACACTGACCCCCTTGAGAAGGGATAAAAAAGCCAAAGATAAAACCTTCTCCCCACAACCTTTCTTCCTAGTGTACTTTATGAGCCACGGCTCCATCGCGCTTACCCTCACCGGGGTTACAGCCTTTGTCAACCGACTCAAGACTCCCACCGGACTTCCCTTTTTTTGAAACATTTGAAAAAGGGGTGGAAACCCCCACATCCCGAGCATTTGTGCCGGAACTTACAGGTCGCTCCCCACTTACAAAACTTTTCATTAAAGGCAAAACAGTAGCCCTTTTTACCACCAACCGGTGACCCCCCCGAAGGTTGACCGCCGGCTCCAGCTCAAAAGAGCTGGGCAGCCCCTAGTGGAGTCATGATCTTCAACTAAAACCCCATATCCCGATCGTCCCAATGCATAGCGGGCTTCACCGATAAACTCTGCCTAAACTGCTCATCGTAAACCCACCAGGCCATACCCCCATAAGTTCTCTGAGCAGATGCAATTTCATCAAGGTAGCAGAACATTGCCGCACCCTGCTCGGGAAACTTCCCCAACATGACACTGGCATAAATCATGAACGCCTGGAACCAATTAGTAAATGTTTTCGGTAACTTCCAATGAAGTTTTTACGCTCCTCCTCCTCCATTTTTACCTAATCTTTCTTGGAATCCTCAGGGATTTCAAAAGACAGGTCCAGAGGCAGAAGGGAGAAAAGTTCAATAAATTCCCTCTTAATGATCTTGTCCATAAGCTTAGCCATTAAGTGCATACCTAAAGGCCCAAATGAACAGAGGCAGGACCGTGACATTGCCGTATCCGCCACCTTAAGCTCTGCTCCGCTAGCCACTTTGTCCCCTACTCCACCAACCATGACCACCGAACCAGATACCTTGCTACAGACAGCACCACCCACCGAGGGGAGCAGACTGCCCACCATCAGCAACCCAATAGCCATCTCACCTGAACTGGTCTCTGCTGATGGTCGAATGCTGCCGACAACGATTTCACCCATCATTTTTGACTGGAGCCCGCTTCTGCAGTGCTCCGTAACTCCACCTTGTGCAACCGATGTCCCGGCAACCACACCCCGTACCTCCGACTCCATCTGGGGTGGCCACCGTATCGAAGTCTGCAAAACAGGGACACGTTAAACCATAATCAGGGGCAAATAGCCACCCCGTCCCAATCTCCTCCTAGATTGGCTGACCCCGCCAACCGTAGCATTCCCTCTACCTCTTTTTGGGGCCGTCACTCCAAAACCCCCTGACCCCAACACATCAGATCCTGGCCTCCTATGTGTTCTCCCTCTACCCGCCCCCAAAGGTCCATCAGGCCTACACAGCCATCTATCAAGTGACCAGGCACCTTTAGAAGCGGCCACAGACATCAACCCCCCACTATACACAGGCCACTCGGTACCTCCACCTTCTGTAGCCACCAGTCAAACGTGACCAGGACCCCCAGACCAAGGGACTCCATCATCCGTCTCAAGACGAATGGACTCCGTCCAAGAGCCCTGTAGGCTGGCCATGAGAAAGGCCAGCCAGATCCAAAGGCCGTTCACACCGCTGCTCTACTTCTGAAAAAGAAACAGATGCACGTGACAAATGTCCCCCCCCTCCCCCTCCAAAACCATGAACCCTCCTGCCAGAAATATCAGAGGGGGCACGCCCCTGCGGGCAGAAAAACCTGAATACCCCAACCCAGAGGAGTGAATATGGGACATAGACCCGCGGGTCTCCGGAGAGGGAGGAACATAATCCTTGCAAGAGGAAGTGGACAAACATAAGGCCATGTCACCCTGAGGAGGAGACTCCTCATGTACACCTCTGAACATCTCCTCCAGCTCCCCCTCAGAATATATCTCCTCATAATCCCACCAAAACCCTGAAGCTTGCCCTTTGTCCCTACCGGAGCCTACAACCTCATCTGTGACATGAGATAAAACTGAATGACCCTGCTTCCCCCAACAGACCTTATCCCCCATGGCCTCCACACCCACTAAACAGGACCCTTCCTCTACAGCAGGCCCAGCCGGGCCATCATACTGCTCCAGAGCCTGATGTCCACCTGAAATAGCCTCCCCAGGCCCCACTTGGCCGTGAGCACCTAACCCCTGTGGAGACTTAATTGGGGGAGCGCACTACTTCGGAAACCTGATGCACACATCACTGATAGGCCCCGCCTCCGCTGACACCAGGAGACTCACCGCTGCCGAGGACCCAGCAGAAGACACACTCCGACGGCTAGAAATGGAACTGCCTCTTTTATCTCCTGACGACCGACCAGCAGGCTCCGGAATCAACCGGACAGGAGGACGGTAATTCCCTGATGACTTGGGCTTCACTGACGCGGCATCCGCAACTGGAACCAGGACCCGCTCACCGAAGATGGACTGGAACTGCTCCTCCAACCAGGTAGCTCCTTTTTCCACAGCAGCCTCCCTGATGCAGCCTAACAGCTCCTCCAAGGAAGCCATAACTCAAAAGGCCGGAGTGGGAAATGCCAAATCGGCCAACAAGATGATTCTCCTAAAAATGTTACAACTGTCTGGCACTTTTTCCCGCTCCAGCCCCTTAAGTAGTGCCTTACTTGCTCCACCCCTTCCTTGCCCCACCCCTTCCTTCTCTCCACCCACCAAAGGCCTATTCCTCCGCAGGTCAAAGGCCCCTGCCATCTAGCCTACGCTCGCCTCTAGGGGCCCCATTTATAGTATAATTATGTGATGCTTACAAGCACTAAGTGAGGGTGTGAGACCTTTATGATCCCCTCTCTGCTGTTTATAGCCTATGTGTTTGTTTATCAGCTACTGGAAGCTGTCTGTCTGTATATCTATCTGTATCTATCTGCTTCTACCTATCTATCTGTCAGATGTATCAATTTCTAGAGAGAAGGAATAGTACTTCTATCAAGTGAGAGAACCACAACTGCAGATTTATAGCGGTTAAGCAATGTAAATAATTGGTGTATGCAAGACTGCCTGAAATACAGAGAAATAAGGTGGAGGCCACCCGGTGGAAACACACTCTGTATCAACAGGGATTCAAACACTTAATCTGAGGTGGGGTAAAAACAAACACAAGATGCTGTTAAGCAAGAGAAAAGCTTAACCCTGTATTTGATGAGACCCTACCTTTAACTCATGAGAAATACAAATTATCCAGCATAGATAATATATGGATACAGGAGGATATACGAGTATAGTATTTATACCAGAGAAGATTCTGTCCGGATTCATAAAAGTTATACTACGTTGGTCAGACATTAGGTGAACATGTGATTTTCTGGACAGATATGCAAGATTAAGTAATAAGGTGTTCCTATAAGCAAAGCGTATGAAACTTATTTTGCCTGTAGAAGAGAGCTCCGTACTAGCTGCAGGGAATAGGCTGAGAATGGAGTGTGCTAAAAGAGCGTCTTTGCAGCCTGCTGGAGCCAGCGTGGAATGTAGTCGGTTTCCGTAGTTTCTTGAGACTGACTGATGGCGTGTGACATCACCGCTCCTAGTGAGAACGCTACGTGCAGGTACACTGTTGTAAGGAAGGAACAAAGGCTTCTGTAGTTTTGCACTGAAGAGAATCCAGTAGGCTGAGTAATCGTAGGAAGGAGAATTACCAAGCAACGTAGAGAGCGCACAAAGGAAATTTAAGTAAAGGTTTTGGGGCGGTAACAAAAGGATAAGGTGCAAGGACGGTTATCCCAAAGGAAAGTAGGAGAGTAAAGTAAACGGCAAAGTTCATGATACTATCTACCTGTATCTATCATCTATCTATGTTTATATATCTGTATCTATCTCTCTCTCTCTCTATCTATCATCTATATGATTTGAACAGCCAATAGGATTTAAGTAGCTCTCATCCTATTGGCTGATTTGAATTTGAAGAATCAAATCAGCCAAATAGGAATGCAAGGGACGCCATATTTAATTGCGTACCTTAAATTCACTTTTCAGTGTACAGTGGCGATCGTACGAAGAGGATCCTCCATGTTCCATGGTTCTGTGATCGCTGGTCTTCATTTACGCGGTCGCCGGTCTTCAGTTCCGCGGTCCTGTATGAAGATATAAGAGGTCGCCGTTTGGAAGAAGACTTCACCGCTGGACTTCAGGTACCGTGAGTACCTATCTGGGGGTAAGAGTAAGGCTTTTTTTTTATTATTTTATTTTTTTAGATTAGGGATTTTGGGCAATTGAAAAAGAGCTGAATGCCCTTTTAAGAGCAGTAAAAGAGCTGAATGCCCATACAAATGCCCCTTTATGGGCAATTGGTAGTTTAGGATTTTTTAGTGTTAGTTTTTTTTATTTTTGGGGGTTTGGTGTGGGGGGGTTTACTGTTAGGGGGAACTTAGTTTTTTTTAAAGGTAAAAGAGCTGCTTAACTTAGGGCAATGCCCTACAAAAGGCCCTTTTAAGGGCTATTGGTTGTTTAGTATTAGATTAGGGGGTGTTTTTATTTTGGGGGCTTTTTTATTTTCATAGGGATTAGGTTTAGTTTAAACTTATTTTTTTATATTTTTTAAGTAATGTTAGGTTTTTATTTTAATTGTAGTTTAGTATTATTTTAATTTATGTAATGGGGTTAATTTAGGGGGTGTTAGGTTAGGGGGCTTAATGATTAGTTATTTGCGTTGTAGGGTTTGGGGGTTTAGGGGTTAATAGATTTATTAGGTTAATTGCGATGTGGGTTAATAGCGGATTAGGGGTTAAAAGTTTAAATAGATAGTTTGTGTTGTGGGGGCATGGCGGATTAGGGGTTAATAGATTTAATAGATAGTTTGCGTTGTGGGGCATGGCGGTTTAGAGGTTAATAAATTTCGTATAAGTTGTGATGTAGGGGGGATGGCAGATTAGGGGTTAATAGTTTAAATAGGTACTTTGCAATGTTGGGCCATGGCGGTTTAGTGGTTAATACATTTATTATAAGTTGCAACAAAACCTGGTGTCAGGAACAGACCAGATCTTCAGACTGTATCCAAAGCAAATGCTGTGTCCCACCGAGGCTTGTATCACAAAAGGTGCTATCACTATGTGCTAAGTTAAAAACGTATATATTTAAAAACAAATGAAACATAAGTATCAAGTGATCAGGGGCAGTAATATGAAACCCCCCTACATGCAACGCGTTTCTCAGCTTGTGAACAACTGTTACATCAGGCATAAAGCACCAACTGTTACAAGACTTTCTAAACACCACAATGACCCATCAGATATCTGCCAATTAGGCGTGTTTAAGTCATATCCAATTGAATCTTTCATTTGTTAAATGTAATTAAGTCTCAATGTCTAAAATAATATACCAATCACATGTGAATATAGAGTATATATAAAAAACAGAACTATTAACTATACAGAATAGCACCATTAGCTGTCATTGTTACAGACAAAACCTCACAACAAAAAAACAACAGTAAGTACACATTTACAAGCGGATTGAGCAACATTTGTCAGCACTTGGATCCAAGTCATCTTTGTGTACTATTTTAATGGTGTTTAAACACACATTCTTATCCACCTTGTTATCTGTCATTCTATGATCATCAATACAAATCTGATTATAACAAATGTGTGACCCATTTGCTTTGAAAGAGGAAGGTTGAAATATGATAGATATATTAGGTCCCAACTAGTCGGACTTTACAGTACTTGATTAATACTCTATTGTTTATCCAAAAAACGCCTTTTGTCCAAACAGAACCACACTGTAGTGCATTGGTTTATTGCTAACCTGTGTCGTGCCCCTTGTTGTGATACAAACGCAGTGGTAATGTATATGTATTAGCCGTTATCTATTTACTTCCATGTTTTAACCCCATGCTCTGCGCTCACATGTATACTGTGTCCACCAATGAAATCTAGTCTAGGGACAAGGGGGAGGTGACTACTCATTCGTGTTGAATGGGAGTCGATGACTCTTTAATTGTCTACAATTGATCATCCAATCAAATCTAATATCAGTAAAGGAGGGGAAGGTGACTATCTATCCGTGGTAAATAATAGGAGCTAGTGTATGGGTCTCTAACTCGGTGTGCATCGGCGATGACTAAGAACTGTGTATGGTGATTACTGTGAAGAGGATGAATATGTGTCCCTATCACTCTCTATACCATACACTCTGGTATAAAAATAAATCGGCTAAATTACGAGTTTTTGCACAATAAAATGAACGGTACCGCACTTTCCATAGCACTGCCATTACGAGTTATTGAAAAACCTCCTTGTGCTGTGCGTTACGCTCCATACCGCACAAAAGCCAAGGGCTGAGTTTACCTGCTTGTGCACGCTTTCCCCCATAGACATTAATGGGGAGAGAGTGTTAGAAAAAAACTAACACCTGCGATTGCGGAATGGCAAATCGCCGTAACACAACCCCATTGATGTCTATGGGGAAAAGAAAGTTACGTTTAAACCTAACACCCTAGCATAAACCCCTCATCTAAATACCCCTAATCTGCCACTCCCAGATATTGCTGATGCTAAATAAAGTTATTAACCCCTAATCCGCCACTTGCCGACGCTAAACAAAGATATTAACCCCTAATCCGCTGCTCCCCGACACTGCCGATGCTAAATAAAGTAATTAACACCTAATCCGCCGCTCCCCGACACTAAATAAACCTATTAACCTCTAAACCGCTGGCCCCCCACATCACAACTAATAAATAAACCTATTAACCCCTAATTGACCACACACCCACTACTACTATAATAAACCTATTAACCCATATACCGCCAGCCCCTCACAACTAATAAACTAAACCTAATAACCCCTAAACTGCCGCCCCCACATCGCAAAACACTAAATTAAACTATTAACCCCTAAACCTAAGACCCCCTAACTTTAAATTAAAAGTTACAATATAACTAAAGGGGAATTTGTATGGGCATTGCCCTTAAAAGGGCATGCAGCTCTTTTACTCCTCAAAACCCTAATCTAAAAAAAAAGCCACCCCAAAAAAAGAAATAAAAACACTAACCCCAGAATATCTACTCATGGTTCCTGAAGTCCGGTCATCCATCCTCATCCAGGCGGCAATTTGAACAGCTAATAGGATTTCAGTAGCTCTCATCCTATTGGCTGATTTTAAAATGTCAGCCAATAGGAATGCAAGGTACCCCATTTTTTTTTTTTTTTAAACAATTTTTATTGAGGTACTCAAAATAGGCATACAAACAGCATAAGTATGTAGCAAAAATGGCATACAGTAAGTCTTCTGACAGTGTTACATAATAAAACATAAACAAAACAACAAAGTTAGTATGCAGTGCCTATATAAAGGGGAACCTTCTCTAATCCACGCTAGAGGTCCTTCATGGACCAAGCATAAGGAAAATAACTGAAAGTGAGGGAAGGTAAAAGGAAAAAGAGAGACCACTCTTGGGTCTCACAATTATGACCTCTGATTTTATATGTTATTTTTTAACCTAATTTTATCTCATGCTGATATGAGTAGTGTGTATGATAGGTTAAGCATTAAAGGGATAATATTATTATGTAAAGATATATATATATATTTGGACAATCTTGCATAGGGTGAAAGAGAAATAAAGCTGAATATAATGATAAACTGCAAGATTTTGCTAGTAAAGAGGGTAAATAAGATGCGGTATATGCGAGAAAAACCGCGTATTTAGTCCTCCTACTAAAGGAGGCATATTATGTGGGGTGGGGGGGTAGGAGGTGATAAGTTACCTGTGAGAAGCAGACAGGAGACGTCTGCTTGTCTTCTGAATATATCAAACAGATGCACATGAAATGGGTTGTAATTGGGCCAACTACTGTAGGTGGTTGTTTAAACTAGGTAAGTAAAACTTAGCATGTCTCTAAGTAAGGTCTCATGGGCATGTGGATAATCAGGAGAGGAGTAAACATAGGTTAACTACATAGTAGAAATGTTGCATTAAGAGTATTGCAAGTATGTAGATCCCAAATAGTGGGACTGTTGATGCAGGGCCAGCCTGCCTCAGAAGCATACCTGGGGTATTTGAATTGATGTTGTACCTCACAGTGTGGTTATGACCATAGGGTTGTAGCTACGTTAAGGCAATATAGTCAAACTTGCTCTAGTTTAGCTAATTTAGCGATAACATAATTATTTACACACGTGCTCACAATCAGCCCCCCATTACTGTTAAACATTTATCTAGTCTGGTACATATCTGTAATATAAACAATTTTTTTAGACATGGTATAGGACCTAGATTAGTAAACAGTCACCTGAGCTATATTGAACACTCAGAAACAGGCATAGTGAGCAATCATTAACCGTCACGTATTCAGATGATAGGTTTAAACTATACTATACAATGTGCAGGATATTATAAGCTTTCAAAGGAGCGAATTGTCAAAACATGCAGTACATAGGAACAAGCAGTAGCTAAGAAATATATGATTACCCATTGAGTTAGCTAGTAATCTAAGCACCTAATATATGGTGGCATTTAAACTATAAAGGGCTGCTATTTGCTCCACGTTTCGTCTAGTGAGGAAAGTGGCTATAGGAGCTAAGGTTTATTTGCTGATGACTAGGGTTTACAATTTATTCAACGATACCCCCTATATGGACTGAGAGCGGAGATATAGTTATATCAAAACCAGGCTAAATGTGTATTTGTAATCTACTCTTGTAACCATGTAAACCATATCCCTCGGGTACGGGCCCTATACCCAAAGGCTGGTGTATAAGCTATGATGAAAAGTTAGGTAGGTACTAACGGAAAGTCACTCTTTGACCCTAAACTATAGCCATCGCATTGCCTACTTTCTAGCAAGAAAGAAAATTGTGACCCAGAAGTGAATGCTTATACTTAACAAAAACTGAGGCCGTAAGCTTGCGCAAGAAAACTACAGTGAGAACATAACCTTACATACGACATGGTTGGAGCGTGTCAGTTTAAATTTCGGAGTGTGGTGTGTTATAATAAAAACGGTTTAAATGAATTCAGGACTATGAAGCTAGGTAAAGCAAATTGACTAAAAGCAACTTCCATATGAATGCTCCAAGTGGGGGAGAAATACAGACATATAAATATAGCGGCACAATATAAACCACACTATCACCTTCACATAACAAGTCAACACTATGAAAAAACAACTATGCTCAATAGGGAGCAGAAGATGTAAAAACGTATATAAATGGGGATACATATCAAGGGCATCAGAACAATTGCATGTGTCTCTGTTAAATTAGGGAGTACAAAATACATGTGCAATCTGCGAACAGCCTGGTTTAGTATTAGGTCAGAGAGCGCTAATGTTGAGCTTAAACAGCACTATCTTCAAGGGGTTAATATAGTGGAAACAAGAAATCAGCAGTTGGATAGAAACATTTTTTAGGGTGACATAAAACAGCATATTAAATATATGAATAGTGAGAAAAACAGTAACTAGCTTGGCTGCCTTATAAGTACTTCCAACTTGAAATTATCAAAAATTGCATATCCCAGTTTGAGAAACAGTCAGTATGGGTGTCCCAAACAGACAAACAGTGTTGTTCAAGGGAGTAATGGCTCTAAATCAGCTTAGTCAGTTCCTCTGCTTGAGAAGCAGTCCCACTCTGACGTAGCTTCAGAATGCACCGATGTTGTTATTATTACAATAGACAATTTAACTAATATATATTATAGCAGCAGAGTTTATCGTGGTAACAGAACACAATGGCATATGGTACATAGACAGTCTAGAAAATAGCATGTCCTTGTCCAGATATGGAAACCTCAAAGGATCACCAAGCAGAAGCTATTTAGCCCATTCCTGATCTTACCAGCCCGTTAATGACCGGATTTGGATTGCCAGACAGCCCCCTGCTAATACGTTCAGTCACCCTGAGAGGCTCAAAAGGCAAGTTTAAAGGTGTGAATGGGTAGAGGCGAGTCGCGTTACTGCCGATGCGCTTGGGCTCTCCTAATGTTTTCATCTGGGTATTTGGAGAGGTTACCTGCAGTTCAGACTGCGGCTCAGGTTCTGCTACCACTCTCGGTCTGCCACCAAAGAGAAAGAATGTTCCTGAAGCAAGATGGGAGTATGATTTCTGTCGGGCCATTGATCGCCAGCCCTGCGCTGGGCTTTGCTGAGTTGGCTTTACCCCCTGCTGTGTGACTTCTGCTGCGGCGTTAAACTTGTCAGCAGCCATATCCAGTGCATGCTCTCCCTCCTGATGCGTTCCATATTGCTGTAGGGTTTGGCTAGTAGGCATACCATTGCGGGTTTGCGCTGCGTATATCCTTGTTAGAAGCACTTCCAAGAGCCGTAAGGAGACCTCTATGCAGTCAGAAGCTGTTGCCTCCCAATCTTCTGCGGCCGCCATTCCTGTAGTCTGTATCCGTAGGGCCACGTGGTAGGTGCAAAGTTAGCTTAAATGCGATGTTTAGTCGTTCTGACCCAATTAGCTGGGTATCTTATGTAATAAGCGTGCTCAGATAATCAATGAGGTAAAGAAAGTATTTCTCAAAGTATATTTTTATCCTTATCTTCTAAAGTGAGAGCCGGAGCTCCTGTGATGTGCGACCGGTCTCTTGGATAGCTGGCTCCGCCCCCCAGGTACCCCATTTTTGAACGGGTACCTTGCATTCAAGCTTCAGTGTACGGCGGTGATCGTATGAAGAGGACACTCCGTGCTGGATATCATCACTGGTCCTGGACAGCTCAACACCACCCATCCACAGCTCTGCATCAACAGGATGAAGATAGAAGATGGTCCCGCGATTGAGGAAGATGTCGCTGCCTAGATGAAGACTTCTCACCGCCTAGATGAGGATGGATGACCAGGCTTCAGGAACTGTGAGTAGATATTCTGGGGTTAATGTTAGGGGTGTTTTTGCATTTTTGGGGTGTGTTTTTTTTAGATTAGGGCTTTGGGCAGTAAAAAAGCTAAATGCCCTTCTAAGGACAATGCCCATGCAAATGTCCCTTTAGGGGCAATGGGTAGCTTAGGATTTATTTAGATTTAGGGTTTTTATTTTGGAGGGTTGGTTGGGTGGGGGGTTTTACTGTTGGGGGACTTTGGAATTTTTTGTAGGTAAAAGAGCTGTTTAACTTAGGGCAATGAGAAAAACATACTTGCCAACTGTCCTGTTTTTGCCAGGACAGTCCCGGAATTTGCGACCGGGTCCCGGCCATTTGAATGTCCCGGACTGTCCCGGCAAGTGTAGCAGGCTGCAGCGCTTTTTGAGTTAGCTAGCGTGATCGTGCCACTCTGAGGCCCTCCTCCTTTGAATTTTTAATTCTCCAATATCGCGCGGTTAGCAGCAGCGACGAGCAGAGGTGACGTCACCAGGCATCTCGCGTGACCACCCCACGTTGCTGCTCACTAGACTTAGTGCATGTTCTCAACACGCGGCAGGAGGGACACAGTACTGTCTGACAGAGCAGCTGAGAGTGTCACTACTGTCGTACACACGCCCGGGGCCTAATCCTTTGACTTGAGCCGATCTGGACCAGAGAGGTGAGACTCAGCCCTGCATTAATGAACCGGCTCAGCTCAGGCTGCAATAAAAAGTTTTAGCTAGCTCAGCTGCTGCTAATACCAACCGTGAAACACCAGAATTATTTAAAAAAATATTAATAACATTTTTTGTGACTTAAGTTTTATTTGTCAGACTTAGTCTGTTGTGCTAGGAAAAAAGGGTAATAACAAAATGACAAATTATAAACTAACTGTAACAACCAGCAGGTAGATAATTCACAAATCTGAGGGGTAATTAAAAAATAGTAAAGCTTCTTAATTTTTGAATTACCCTGGCTGATATTAGCAAATGATCTGCCTCTGTTATAATATACAGAGTTTATTTGTTATTATCTGTTGGTTCTGTAAGTACAGCTGTAGTTAAGCTTCTGAAGCTTTACTACAAAATATCTGTACTTACAGAACCAACAGATAATAACAAATAAACTCTGTATATTATAACAGAGGCAGATCATTTGCTAATATCAGCCAGGGTAATTCAAAAATTAAGAAGCTGAAGGCGGAGCTAGCCTTGGAGAGGAGCAGACGCGTCTTTTAGAGCTCCCGCTTGTATAACTCACTAACTTAATGCCATCGCAACTTTTTTCTCAACTTTGATATCTTGAGCTCTTACAGCTTCATATATAAAGGTTTGCGATCACAGAGACACCAAATTTATATGGATGAGTTGAGCGGGACCCATAATATAACACTGATGTCTGATGCGGCCCTGGTTGTGGGACCTATAACACTGATTTCACCGTGTTGCTTTGTCATCTGGGCTTAGAAAGAGCACCTTGTCGTGGTAACAAGTCATAAGCAAGTATACAGCATCTGATCGCTTAGGCTAAGCTTCACATATACTGCTCTGAGGCTGATCTGTTACACACATGGAGTACTTGGAGAGATGGGAGTCGAAAGTGGCGCAGCTACTAGATCATCACTTTACTTCACTAAGCCGGGAACTTGGCGCCTTACTTGATCTAGCAGGAGAGAAGTCGTATCGTGGGGAGAACCTTCCGACGCCACACATAACGAGCCGAAAGCATAGGCGAGAGGTCAGTACCCGAGATGAGACCCCAAGACAGGATCCCCACCACGCAACAGAGCTACGGCCCTTGACAGTATTTACTCTCCCCGACTTAGCCTCAGTCAGAGACGAAGCTGCAACACTGACCAGCTCTCCCCAAATAGACCAGCTCTGCGAACCTAGCTGCCTACCCACTTACAAGAGCCCTTCGAAACACCCACAGGGCATATCTGGATTTGCCAACCAGAAAAAAATCTGAGAGGGGAGCCCTCCTATGCCGAAGCATCAATTAACAGATCACGACAACTGATAAGAAGACAGCTGAAACTCAGAGACGCTCCTATCTCTCACGAGGCAGCCATTAAACACCCTCTCAGAGAACTGAGACGCATCAGAAAAGGAGACACAGGGAGCCGGCGTTTCAGTATTTGGGCACAGAAAGAGGATTCCGAAAACGGCAGATACTTTAAATCTTTAGACATTCCTAATCATACTGCAGCCCTAATGTTTTATATCCCCTTACATAGACCCCCACACCAATGGCTCCAAAGGGACATCCTAAAGCCTCTAAAAGCAGGAGTTGGCTAGCTATGGATGATCCGACGCAAGTGGTAACAGAGATTCATTTATGTCATGCTTTGTATGTGACTTAGTGCTGTTACCCTAGAGAACTTCACAAACAAGCTTATGCAGACATTTATCTTGTTAGACTCTATGCCAATCCTTAACGATCCTAATCCCTAGTGATTTTGCCAAGATCGTCCATATTGTCATTATGTAATATGTGCATAGATGTTTTAAATATTTACCACTGTTTGTGACAACCATTTCACAGTGTTTCAAGTGTTGTTAGCCTAACCCAATCTAATTATATGTTGTCTTTTTTTTTGCTACAGTTGACCATCTTTATGTTAAATTTTGGACTCTACAACATTAGGGACATTAACTCTTTACCCAGCTTATTGATGTTGGCAGTGCTCTCTGATAATGTCTCCTTTTTCCCTCCATGTCTGAGTTTATTATAGATACCCAATACTTAAGAGCTATTTGTTTTATAATCCCATATCAACCCTCCATTTGGTCCTTGCCTGTGTGGAATGTTATCGGTACACCTTTGGATAAGGGGTATGTAGAGCTTGACTTGCTAGTTTCATTATCTATAAGCCAATCTCACACCATAGGTCTCGGTTTCAGATATCTTTAGGATTAGCAAGGGGAAAGTATTTTAGCTATCATACAGGAACATACCTTTATTATATCTGGATTAGAGGGATTTAAGCCACTAATGCTCACACTATTATCAGCAAATTTTAGCTTTATTCATGCTGACACTATTCTTGCGCATTACACCTAGGCCTGGGGACTGTATTAGTTACCCTGATGATAAACTCATAATATGCACATCTACATTGTACTTACAGATGTTCCATTATTATAGCCGCACAATTCTAGTAGCTTTACTACTATTCCCTTATATTATATTACACTAAAAGCAGGTTTACTTAAACCATGCGCAGGTAGCTTATCCAATCAGAATTATGGTCCAGTTCAGTTAATATACCATGTACTAGCTTCTCTTTGCAACTAAAATAAGGTTAAGATTCCATAGGATGCTGTGGTATAGTGTCTCAGTACACGTTATTAAGCTCACAACTACTTTATTATAGCAAGTTTTTGATTATAACTAGGGTCTCTTTGGGTCCATATTATTATAATTTTAGGTTATTATATCCTTTCCTATAAAGGGAAATACAACTATTATTTTATTAGCGATGCCCTAGATTTATCTCTTAGTATCATAATTATTTATTTCTGCTACAGATATCAGGACCCAAGTTATATGAGATCCTTCATATGCCCGCATTTATTGCCTGACTCTGGATATGGTATAGCTCACCCTCTACTTTCATGAAGCCTTACGACTTATTGGATTCCTAGCTCTTATATAAATACGTAACCCCTTCTATTCTATATATCACAGTGTTTTATGGTTGTACCATAATGATGAGTCTATTTATTTATTGTGTGACATTTTACATGTTTAGGAATACAGTGTCATCTAGCTTTCTGTACACCAGGCAATACCACAGTAGACTGTGTAATATTTTCATATATGGCACATTGCGATCCCAAATAGATAGCAGTATATTTTATCTTTTTGTAATCCTATAAATTAAGAGGGGAATGTAACTACATACTGGTTTTTCCTGTCATCTTACCCTTCACCTATCTAATGAAGAACCCATTAGAGTACTTTATATTTATAGGGTTATTTCATATTACTCTATACTCAGTGTATCAGATTATCCTCACTCTATGTATACTACAATGGTGAGGGCATTGATATATCATATGGTATCTATCTTTGGATATGTATTCTATTTTAACGGTTAAATATGGCACTATTTGTAACATCTGTATCTTTTTATTGTCCTCCAGTCTAACATCTCAGCTAGCTCTGTCCCCCCCCCCCCCTCCCCTTGTCCCATCTAGAGCGGCTCTTGCCCGCTGCAATTCCCTCCCCCTAAATTCCATACTGCTAACTCCCTCTTTTGCCTCAATTTCTTTTCTTTTTACTAGTTAAACTAGTTTATGCTTCCCAGTGCAAAACGGGGACCATCTTTCTTTTATTCTTTTTGGAATGTAAAAAAGAGGTTTCATTTCACCCTATATAAAAGCCTCCTGCACATGCCAAGTTAATTCACTTTAGACTATTACCCTTGCCTGTCAGTCTTTCATGATGGATTGGTATATTCTATCGCTGGCTGGTAGAATGGTTGACATGCTCTGTAAGCACAATGTCCACACTGTTTTAATGTTCTTTAGAATTCTGTCTAGAACTATGATGGACTTGCCTCTCTACTGTACTTTTATGTTAAGCTTATATGTTTTCTTGGTATTATTGCCTATGGGTGTCTATATCTGTAATGTTTTATTCAACCTCAATAAAAAAATTATTAAAAAAAAATTAAGAAGCTTTACTGAAAAATATCTCTACCAGCAGATATAACAAATAAAATAACAGCTGAGTGGCAGATTATTTGCTAATAGCATTGAGATAGGCATTCCATGTCCCCCCCTACATAATATATAGCCCCCATGTGTCACCCAGCATATAATATATAGCCCCCATCCCCCCTTCATAATATTTTGCCCCTTAGTGCTAACCCTGCATAAATATCTGCCATCCATTTGCCCCCTCTACATAATATCTGCCCCCCATGCGCCCCCCTGCATGCTATCTGTTCCCCATGTGCCCCCCTGCACAATGTCTGGCCCCCATGTGCCCCCCTGCATAATATCTGGTCCCTAACGTGCCCCTTGCAAAATCTTTGTCCCCTATGTTCCCCCCTGCATAATTGCTGGTCCCCATGATGTGCCACCTTCCTAATATCTGGTCCCCACGTGATGTGCCCCCTGCATATTATCTGGTCCCCATGTGTGTCCCCTGCACAATGTCTGGCCCCAATGTTCCCCCTGCATAATATCTTGTCCCCATATGCCCACATCCACAGTATCTGGCCCCTATGTGCCCCCTGCATAACATACGACCCACTTGAGCCTCGCATCACACAACTAAAAATCCCACACAAAATGTTGGCACTTCTTCCTGCAGCAGAGGGCAGGAAAATGTGTAAGGCCGAGTGCCAGCTGTTTGTACAGGGTGTATATAACCCGTCTGCTGGTGATATAACTCCTTATTAGCTGCTCTAGATTTCTCCCTGTAGTATGAATGTATATAGAAACAAATGCTACCTATAATCAGATGTCTCTTCATAACACACCGTGCTATAAATATTCATGTTATAGCTTTGCTTATTATGACCACCTCTTCTCTCAGGGCATTTTGACAGTGTTTCACCACTAGAGGGTGTTAGTTCATGTGTGTCATATAGATAACACTGTGCTCATGAGTTCCAGGGAGCCAGCTCAGATTGGCTAAAATGGATGTCTGTCAAAAGAACTGAAATAAGGGGGCAGTTTGCTGAGGCTTAGATACAAGGTATTTACAGAGGTAAAACATATATTTTTATAACTGTGTTGGTTATGCAAAACTAGGGAATTGGTAATAAAGGGATTATCTATCTTTTAAAACAATACAAAATCTGGTGTACACAGAATTGGAATGTTTTCAACACAATGAGATAGCAGTAGCATATGATGCATGGGCCATTTATTTAATTCCATTCTGTACATTCTACTTCTATTTTCATATTTTAATTTTTATATATATATATATATATATATATATTCTGCACCATAAAAAAATAGGTGGAGCTAATTTATGCTAATTATGTGGGATTGGCAAAGTGGGTGGGGCTTTAGGGCAGGGGGTGTGGTTAAACATTTCATGCAGGTAATTGATAGCTGCAAAGTGTCCCTGGAATTTTTTTTCAAATGTTGGCAACTATGGAAAAAAGGGAAGGAGTACGGGCGCTCGAGAGCTAGGGATAGTAGAAATATATAACAATGGGATATATTTGACAGTATCTGGGAAATATAACAAAGTGTAAAATACACTAATATTTATATGTGCAGTATTAGATCAAATAAATCCCTCCAAATTGTGTAACTATGGATGAGCTCCTAGAAAGCAGATTACAATAGTACAACAATGTTATTGATACAAAGAATAAAATGCAAACACTACAAATATAGTATACGTACTGTATAGATCAGTTCTGTAAAAATAGAGTGTAAAATACATGGATATTCCTAGTGTTGTAGATGATGTATGAGAGGTAGAAATAGATTAAGATGAAAAAAATAATGTAAGCCAGAAAATGTACCCCTAGATAAGCACTAAATGTTATCTTAAAGGTATCAATGATAATGTGGACATGTATGAGGGTCCGCCTAAATTCTATATAAGCTGAAAATGGGTAGAAAGTGTGTGCACATAAAAAATAATATAGCATAAAAACAAAACAGAGGCTTCAATCAAATAAATGGTGCCTATCTCCATTCCCTAAAACCGGTGTAGATTTTCTGAAGGTGGTATATACCTAATATAGGCAATTCAAGTATTATAATATATAAAAATAATATACACTTAACAACCTTATATATAGCATAGGGGATATGCAATTATAATGTGAATGAAATCTCTAAAGGACCAATAATGTACTAGGGGTACTTTAGTTTAAAAATGAACATAATACAGAATATTACAAATAAAAATTAAAATTGAAAAAACTAGCAACACATTAGTACGATGTTTAGGTGAATAAGTAGATAAATAAAATGAGTAAAGAGGGGGGGTCTGACTTATGTTTAATCATACATAAAAGGGGTGACATCCAATTCTGAATTCAGTCCCAGGGCCCCATCCGATATGCAGCATCGTCCGCAGAAGCCAGCGACGCCAGATTTTGTGCGGGTTTGGTATCACATATACGGCGTAACATAGAAGTTACGCTCGTATATTTCTGCCTTCACTTTAGTTTTTTGGCCCATAGACTGATATACAAAACACGCGCAGTTTGGTATCCAATATACAGCGTAAGGACTTACGTGGCGAAAATGGAGAAAACTTACTCCATTTTCACCTCGCCACAAAATGCAGGCATAGCATAGTATTGGAGCACCGTAACTCCCTAAAATGCCTGCAAAATAAAACCTAACACCTAACGCATTCGCAATGTCTATCTACCTGTCAACCGCAATCCCCCACCGCAATACCTAATAAAGTGTTTAACCCCTAAACCGCCACTCCCGGACCCCGCCGCCACCTACATTAAATGTATTATCCCCCTAATCTGACCCCCCTACACCGCCGCCACCTATATTAAATATATTAACCCCTAATCTGACCCCCCTACACCGCCGCCACCTATATTAAATATATTAACCCCTAATCTGACCCCCCTACACCGCCGCCACCTATATTAAATATATTAACCCCTAATCTGACCCCCCTACACCGCCGCCACCTATATTAAATATATTAACCCCTAATCTGACCCCCCTACACCGCCGCCACCTACATAAAATATATTACCCCCTAAAACTAAGTCTAACCCTAACACCCCCTAACTTAATTATTATTTAAATAAATCTAAATAATATTAATATTATTAACTAAATTATTCCTATTTAAAACTAAATACTTACCTATAAAATAAACCCTCACGGCTAGATTTAGAGTTCTGCGGCCAAAGGGGTGCGTTAGCTACGCTGGCTTTTTTTCTCCCGCACCTTTTAAATACTGCTGGTATTTAGAGTTCACAGAAGGGCTGCGTTAGGCTCCAAAAAGGGAGCATAGAGCATATTTACCGCCACTGCAACTCTCAATACCAGCGTTGCTTACGGACGCGGCCAGCTTCAAAACGTGCTCGTGCACAATTCCCCCATAGAAAACAATGGGGCATTTTGAGCTGAAAAAAAACCTAACACCTGCAAAAAAGCAGCGTTCAGCTCCTAACGCAGCTACATTGTTTCCTATGGGGAAACACTTCCTAAGTCTGCACCTAACACCCTAACATGTACCCCGAGTCTAAACTACCCTAACCTTACACTTATTAACCCCTAATCTGCCGCCCCCGCTATCGCTGACCCCTGCATATTATTATTAACCCCTAATCTGCCGCTCCGTACACCGCCGCAACCTACGTTATACCTATGTACCCCTAATCTGCTGCGCCTAACATCGCCGACCACTATGTTATATTTATTAACCCCTAATCTACCGCCCCCGCTATCGCTGACACCTGCATATTATTATTAACCCCTAATCTGCCGCTCCGTACACCGCCGCAACCTACGTTATACCTATGTACCCCTAATCTGCTGCCCCTAACACCGCCGACCCCTATATTATATTTATTAACCCCTAATCTACCGCCCCCAACGTCGCCTCCACCTACCTACAATTATAAACCCCTAATCTGCCGACCGGATCTCACCGCTACTATAATAAATGTATTAACCCCTAAAGCTAAGTCTAACCCTAACACCCCCCTAAGTTAAATATAATTTAAATCTAACAAAATAAATTAACTCATATTAAATAAATGATTCCTATTTAAAGCTAAATACTTACCTGTAAAATAAACCCTAATATTGCTACAATATAAATTATAATTATATTGTAGCTATTTTAGGATTAATATTTATTTTACAGGCAACTTTGTAATTATTTTAACTAGGTACAATAGCTATTAAATAGTTAAGAACTATTTAATAGTTACCTAGTTAAAATAATAACAAAATTACCTGTAAAATAAATCCTAACCTAAGTTACAATTAAACCTAACACTACACTATCAATAAATAAATTAAATAAAATACCTACAATTACCTACAATTAAACCTAACACTACACTATCAATAAATTAATTAAATACAATACCTACAAATAAATACAATTAAATAAACTAGCTAAAGTACAAAAAATAAAAAAGAACTAAGTTACAAAAAATAAAAAAATATTTACAAACATTAGAAAAATATTACAACAATGTTAAGCTAATTACACCTACTCTAAGCCCCCTAAAAAAATAAGAAAGACCCCAAAATAAAAAAATGCCCTACCCTATTCTAAAATTAAAATAGAAGAGCTCTTTTACCTTACCAGCCCTGAAAAGGGCCCTTTGCGGGGCATGCCCCAAAGAATTCAGCTCTTTTGCCTGTAAAAAAAAACATACAATAACCCCCCCAACATTACAACCCACCACCCACATACCCCTAATCTAACCCAAACCCCCCTTAAATAAACATAACACTAAGCCCCTGAAGATCTTCCTACCTTATCTTCACCTCGCCGGGTATCACACCGATCCGTCCTTGCTCCGATGTCTTGATCCAAGCCCAAGCGGGGGGCTGAAGATGTCCATGATCCGGCTGAAGTCTTCATCCAAGCGGGAGCTGAAGAGGTCCATGATCCGGCTGAAGTCTTCTAACAAGCGGCATCTTCAATCTTCTTTCTTCCAGATCCATGTTCATCCCACCGACGCGGAACATCCATCTTCACCGACGACTTCCCGACGAATGACGGTTCCTTTAAGGGACGTCATCCAAGATGGCGTCCCTCGAATTCCGATTGGCTGATAGGATTCTATCAGCCAATCGGAATTAAGGTAGGAAAATTCTGATTGGCTGATGGAATCAGCCAATCAGAATCAAGTTCAATCCGATTGGCTGATCCGATCAGCCAATCAGATTGAGCTTGCATTCTATTGGCTGTTCCGATCAGCCGATCGCATTCTATTGGCTGTTCCTATCAGCCAATCGGAATTCGAGGGACGCCATCTTGGATGACGTCCCTTAAAGGAACCGTCAATCGTCGGGAAGTCGTCGGTGAAGATGGATGTTCCGCGTCGGCGGGATGAACTACATGGATCCGGAAGAAAGAAGATTGAAGATGCCGCTTGATAGAAGACTTCAGCCGGATCATGGACCTCTTCAGCTCCCGCTTGGATGAAGACTTCGGCCGGATCATGGACATCTTCAGCTCCCGCTTGGATGAAGACTTCGGCCGGATCATGGACATCTTCAGCCCCCCGCTTGGGCTTGGATCAAGACATCGGAGCCAGGACAGATCGGTGTGATACCCGGCAAGGTGAAGATAAGGTAGGAAGATCTTCAGGGGCTTAGTGTTAGGTTTATTTAAGGGGGATTTGGGTTAGATTAGGGGTATGTGGGTGGTGGGTTGTAATGTTGTGGGGGGGTATTGTATGTTTTTTTTACAGGCAAAAGAGCTGAATTCTTTGGGGCATGCCCCGCAAAGGGCCCTTTTCAGGGCTGGTAAGGTAAAAGAGCTTTGAACTTTTTTAGTTTAGAATAGGGTAGGGCATTTTTTTATTTTGGGGGGCTTTGTTATTTTATTAGGGGGCTTAGAGTAGGTGTAATTAGTTTAAAATTGTTGTAATATTTTTCTAATGTTTGTAAATATTTTTTTATTTTTTGTAACTTAGTTCTTTTTTATTTTTTGTACTTTAGTTAGTTTATTTAATTGTATTTATTTGTAGGTATTGTATTTAATTAATTTATTGATAGTGTAGTGTTAGGTTTAATTGTAACTTAGAACAAGGAGGGGGTGGTGTGAGTGCTATCTTGTGAGGTGTGAGCTTAAATCCCTAAATGGTCTATTATAATCTCCAATAATAGACTTGAACCATGAAATAAAAAAGGGGGGTGTGGGATAAGCGCTCCAGAAGGAGCTAACCTAAAGTGAAACTGTGATTATAATATATTATATATATTAAATACCAAAATTAATCAAGATGTTGGATATAAATGTGTGAATAAAAATACCAAAAAGTGACAGAAAATTGTCAATTTAATAAAAGATAACAAATATAAACAGGTAAATATATAACATATAATAAAATCGGATAAAAGAAACTCATATAAGTCTAAGATGCCGGCATCACGGGATTACAATAATGACTAATAGGAAATTCATACCATATAAAATTAGCGATCGCTATATTAAAAATAGCAGTATACAGAACCTTGATATAACAATAAATCTGCTGACCTGTAGCA
The DNA here is from genome assembly GCF_027579735.1 of Bombina bombina. NCBI lineage: Eukaryota > Metazoa > Chordata > Amphibia > Anura > Bombinatoridae > Bombina > Bombina bombina. The sequence continues at coordinate 1,153,275,114 of NC_069503.1, read as the reverse complement.
AACCAATCTTATGGTCACTTGAGGAGAGGTGACTCTGTTATGAATAACAATAAACAACTTATTTATATGTCCGTTATAAGCTATGGAACATGTGATCCGTGGGTGGTGACGTCACGTCATGTGACTAGTATTACTGATCCAATGTTATCCAATGATATCCAATGATTGATGTGTGGCGTTATATTTGAAAAATATATATACCGGTATATAAAAAAAGAAAAGAAACAAAAGTGTCAATTATTTTCCGTAACACAAAGAAGAATACTTGCAAGTAGTGGATCGCTATCCTCCAATATCCCCCGTGAGAGGGAAGTGATACAGCTGAAAGGAACAACAATATAGGTGAAATAAAGATGAGTGTCCGTCTTTTTCTTTCCAAACTCCAAATAGATAGAATTTCTTTATAAGGTGCTCTTTGTTCAGCAGTCCTTCAGGTGGATAAGGTGCTCTTTATTCAGCAGTCCTTTAGATGGATAATGTTATGGTGACTAAAACCAAAGGTCTCTTGCAAGCACACAGGGATTATTCATATATCTAGCTCAGGTTATGTGTGTGAGCTAGAAATGAACCTGTTGTTTGTGCCGCCGTAGAAACAGGTGAGTTAGAATGAAGCTCTATGGCTATGAAATTGTGAACACCGCACACAGGAATTATTCATATATCTTGCTCAACTAGAAATGTAGAGCTCGAAATGAACCTGTAATGTGCCGAGTGAGAGAGTAAATGAGATTCTGTAAGCAAATCTACGCGTTTCGGCAGAGTTACCTGCCTTTATCAAGCACCTTATCCACCTGAAGGACTGCTGAACAAAGAGCACCTTATAAAGAAATTCTATCTATTTGGAGTTTGGAAAGAAAAAGACGGACACTCATCTTTATTTCACCTATATTGTTGTTCCTTTCAGCTGTATCACTTCCCTCTCACGGGGGATATTGGAGGATAGCGATCCACTACTTGCAAGTATTCTTCTTTGTGTTACGGAAAATAATTGACACTTTTGTTTCTTTTCTTTTTTTATATACCGGTATATATATTTTTCAAATATAACGCCACACATCAATCATTGGATATCATTGGATAACATTGGATCAGTAATACTAGTCACATGACGTGACGTCACCACCCACGGATCACATGTTCCATAGCTTATAACGGACATATAAATAAGTTGTTTATTGTTATTCATAACAGAGTCACCTCTCCTCAAGTGACCATAAGATTGGTTTGCTACAGGTCAGCAGATTTATTGTTATATCAAGGTTCTGTATACTGCTATTTTTAATATAGCGATCGCTAATTTTATATGGTATGAATTTCCTATTAGTCATTATTGTAATCCCGTGATGCCGGCATCTTAGACTTATATGAGTTTCTTTTATCCGATTTTATTATATGTTATATATTTACCTGTTTATATTTGTTATCTTTTATTAAATTGACAATTTTCTGTCACTTTTTGGTATTTTTATTCACACATTTATATCCAACATCTTGATTAATTTTGGTATTTAATATATATAATATATTATAATCACAGTTTCACTTTAGGTTAGCTCCTTCTGGAGCGCTTATCCCACACCCCCCTTTTTTATTTAATTGTAACTTAGGTTAGGATTTATTTTACAGGTAATTTTGTAATTATTTTAACTAGGTAACTATTAAATAGTTATTAACTATTTAATAGCTATTGTACCTGGTTAATATAATTACAAAGTTGCCTGTAAAATAAATATTAATCCTAAAATAGCTACAATATAATTATAATTTATATTGTAGCTATATTAGGGTTTATTTTACAGGTAAGTATTTAGCTTTAAATAGGAATAATTTATTTAATAATAGTTAATTTATTTAGTTAGATTTAAATTATATTTAAGTTAGGGGGGTGTTAGGGTTAGAGTTAGACTTAGCTTTAGGGGTTAATACATTTATTATAGTAGCGGTGTGGTCCGGTCGGCAGATTAGGGGTTAATTATTGTAGGTAGGTGGAGGCGACGTTGGGGGCAGCAGATTAGGGGTTAATAAATATAATATAGGGGTCGGCTGTGTTAGGGGCAGCAGATTAGGGGTACATAGGGATAATGTAGGGTGCGGCGGTGTACGGAGCGGCAGATTAGGGGTTAAAAAAAAATATGCAGGTGTCAGCGATAGCGGGGGCGGCAGATTAGGGGTTAATAAATATAATATAGGGGTCGGCGATGTTAGGGGCAGCAGATTAGGGGTACATAGGGATAACGTAGCTGGCGGCGGTGTACGGAGCGTCAGATTAGGGGTTAAAAATTTTTAATAGAGTGGCGGCGATGTGGGGGGACCTCGGTTTAGGGGTACATAGGTAGTTTATGGGTGTTAGTGTACTTTAGAGCACAGTAGTTAAGAGCTTGATAAACCGGCGTTAGCCCATAAAGCTCTTAACTCCTGGCTTTTTTCTGCGGCTGGAGTTTTGTCATTAGATTTCTAACGCTCACTGCAGCCAGGACTCTAAATACCGGCGTTAGAAAGATCCCATTGAAAAGATAGGATACGCAAATGGCGTAGGGGGATCTGCGGTATGGAAAAGTCGCGGCTTCAAAGTGAGTGTTAGACCCTTTCCTGACTGACTCCAAATACCAGCGGGCGGTAAAAACCAGCGTTAGGAGCCTCTAACGCTGGTTTTGACGGCTACCGCCCAACTCTAAATCTAGGCCTAAGATAGCTACAATATAATTAATAATTACATTGTAGCTATTTTAGGGTTTATATTTATTTTACAGGTAACTTTGTATTTATTTTAACTAGGTACAATAGCTATTAAATAGTTAATAACTATTTAATAGCTACCTAGTTAAAATAATTACAAAATTACCTGTAAAATAATTCCTAACCTAAGTTACAAATACACCTTAACACTATACTATCAATAAATTAATTAAATTAACTACAATTATCTAAACTAAAATGCAATTAAATAAACTAAACTATATTACAAAATAAACAAACACTAAATTACAAAAAATAAAAAAATATTACAAGAAGTTTAATCTAATTATACCTAATCTAAGCCCCCTAATAAAATATAAAAGGCCCCCAAAGTAATAAAATTTCCCTACCCTAAACTAAATTACAAAAGTAATCAGCTCTATTACCAGCCCTTAAAAGGGCCTTTTGCGGGGCATTGCCCCAAAGTAATGAGCTCTTTTACCTGTAAAAAAAAGAACAATCCCCCCCCACTACAACCCACCACCCACACACCCCTACTCTAAAACCCACCCTATCCCCCCTTAAAAAAACCTAAGTCTAACCCCCAAGTGGTCCTTACCTGTACTGAAGACCGGCGGAGAAGGTCCTGTTCCAGGCGGTGAAGTATTCTTCCAAGCAGCGACCTCTTCTTCTTCCAGGAACCAGCTGGCGCGGAGCGGAGGAGTTGAAGACCGATGACCGCGGAGCCGAAGACCGTCGACTCTGGAACTGAAGACCGGCGACGCTGGAACTGAAGATCGGCGACGCTGGAACTGAAGACCGCGGAGCCATGGAGCCTGGAGGATCCTCTTCATACGATCTCCGCCGTACACTGAATAGGAATTCAAGGTACGCGATTAAAAATGGCGTCCCTTGAATTCCTATTAGCTGATTTGAGCCTTCAAATTCAAATCAGCCAAACGGATGAGAGCTACTGTAATTCTATTGGCTGATTTGAATAGCCAATAGAATAAGAGCTACTGACATTCTATTGACTATTCAAATCAGCCAATAGAATTACAGTAGCTCTTATTCTATTGGCTATTCAAATCAGCCAATAGAATTACAGTAGCTCTCATCCGATTTGGCTGATTTGAATTTGAAGGCTCAAATCAGCCAATAGGAATTCAAGGGACGCCATTTTTAATCACGTACCTTGAATTCCTATTCAGTGTACGGCGGAGATCGTATGAAGAGGATCTTCCAGGCTCCATGGCTCCGCGATCTTCAGTTCCAGCGTCGCTGGTCTTCAGTTCCAGCGTCTCCGGTCTTCAGTTCCAGCGTCGCCGGTCTTCAGTTCCAGCGTCGCCGATCTTCAGTTCCAGCGTCGCCGATCTTCAGCTCCGCGGTCATCGGTCTTCAACTCCTCCGCCCCGCGCCGGCTGGTTCCTGGAAGAAGAAGAGGTTGCCGCTTGGAAGAATACTTCACTGCCTGGAACAGGACCTTCTCCGCCAGTCTTCAGGACAGGTAAGGACCACTTGGGGGTTAGACTTAGGTTTTTTTTAAGGGGGGATCTGGTGGGTTTTAGAGTAGGGGTGTGTGGGTGGTGGGTTGTAGTGGGGGGGGGATTGTTCTTTTTTTTTACAGGTAAAAGAGCTGATTACTTTGGGGCAATGCCCCGCAAAAGGCCCTTTTAAGGGCTGGTAATAGAGCTGATTACTTTTGTAATTTAGTTTAGGGTAGGGAAATTTTATTATTTTGGGGGGCTTTTGTTTTTTTTGTAATATAGATTAGTTTATTTAATTGTATTTTAGTTTAGATAATTGTAGTTTATTTAATTAATTTATTGATAGTGTAGTGTTAGGTGTATTTGTAACTTAGGTTAGGACTTATTTTACAGCTAATTTTGTAATTATTTTAACTAGGTAACTATTAAATAGTTATTAACTATTTAATAGCTATTGTACCTAGTTAAAATAAATACAAAGTTACCTGTAAAATAAATATATGTAATTATTAATTATATTGTAATTCTAAGGCCTAGATTTGGAGTTTGGCGTTAGCCGTGAAAACCAGCATTAGAGGCTCCTAACGCTGGTTTTAGGCTAACTCTGGTATTTGGAGTCACTCAAAAAAGGGTCTAATGCTGACTTTTCAGCCGCGACTTTTCCATACCGCAGATCCCCTTACGTAAATTGCGTATCCTATCTTTTCAATGGGATTTTTCTAACTCCGGTATTTAGAGTCGTGTCTGAAGTGAGCGTTAGAAATCTAACGACAAAACTCCAGCCGCAGGAAAAAAGTCAGTAGTTAAGAGCTTTCTGGGCTAATGCCGGTTTATAAAGCTCTTAACTACTGTACTCTAAAGTACACTAACACCCATAAACTACCTATGTACCCCTAAACCGAGGTCCCCCCACATTGCCGCCACTCGATTAAATTTTTTTAACCCCTAATCTGCCGACCGCCAACTACGTTATACTTATGTACCCCTAATCTGCTGCCCCTAACACCGCCGACCCCTATATTATATTTATTAACCCCTAATCTGCCCCCCTCAACGTCGCCTCCACCTGCCTACACTTATTAACCCCTAATCTGCCGAGCGGACCGCACCGCTACTATAATAAAGTTATTAACCCCTAATCCGCCTCACTAACCCTATAATAAATAGTATTAACCCCTAATCTGCCCTCCCTAACATCGCCGACACCTAACTTCAATTATTAACCCCTAATCTGCCGACTGGAGCTCACCGCTATTCTAATAAATGTATTAACCCCTAAAGCTAAGTCTAACCCTAACACTAACACCCCCCTAAGTTAAATATAATTTTAATCTAACGAAATTAATTAACTCTTATTAAATAAATTAATCCTATTTAAAGCTAAATACTTACCTGTAAAATAAATCCTAATATAGCTACAATATAAATTATAATTACATTGTAGCTATTTTAGGATTAATATTTATTTTACAGGCAACTTTGTAATTATTTTAACCAGGTACAATAGCTATTAAATAGTTAAGAACTATTTAATAGTTACCTAGTTAAAATAATTACAACATTACCTGTAAAATAAATCCTAACCTAAGTTACAATTAAACCTAACACTATACTATCATTAAATTAATTAAATTAAATAACTACAATTACCTACAATTAAACCTAACACGACACTATTAATAAATTAATTAAATACAATATCTACAAATAACTACAATGAAATAAACTAACTAAAGTACAAAAAATAAAAAAGAACTAAGTTACAAAAAATAAAAAAATATCTACAAACATAAGAAAAATATTACAACAATTTTAAACTAATTACACCTACTCTAAGCCCCCTAATAAAACAACAAAGCCCCCCAAAATAAAAAATGCCCTACCCTATTATAAATTACTAAAGTTAAAAGCTCTTTTACCTTACCAGCCCTGAACAGGGCCCTTTGCGGGGCATGCCCCAAGAAGTTCAGCTCTTTTGCCTGTAAAAAAAACATACAATACCCCCCCCAACATTACAACCCACCACCCACATACCCCTAATCTAACCCAAACCCCCCTTAAATAAACCTAACACTAAGCCCCTGAAGATCTTCCTACCTTATCTTCACCATACCAGGTTTACCGATCCGTCCTGAAGAGCTCCTCTGATGTCCTGATCCAAGCCCAAGCGGGGGGCTGAAGATGTCCATGATCCGGTAGAAGTCTTCATCCAAGCGGGGCAGAAGAGGTCTTCCATCCGATTGAAGTCTTCATCCAAGCGGGGCAGAAGAGGTCTTCCATCCGATTGAAGTCTTCATCCAGGCGGCATCTTCTATCGACATCCATCTGGAGCGGAGAGGCAGCATCCTGAAGACCTCCGACGCGGAACATCCATCCTGGCCGACGACTTAACGACGAATGACGGTTCCTTTAAATGACGTCATCCAAGATGGCGTCCCTCGAATTCCGATTGGCTGATAGGATTCTATCAGCCAATCGGAATTAAGGTAGGAATATTCTGATTGGCTGATGGAATCAGCCAATCAGATTTAGCTCGCATTCTATTGGCTGATCGGAACAGCCAATAGAATGCGAGCTCAATCTGATTGGCTGATTGGATCAGCCAATCGGATTGAACTTGATTCTGATGTTCCGCGTCGGAGGTCTTCAGGATGCTGCCGCTCCGCTCCAGATGGATGTCGATAGAAGATGCCGCCTGGATGAAGACTTCAATCGGATGGAAGACCTCTTCTGCCCCGCTTGGATGAAGACTTCAATCGGATGGAAGACCTCTTCTGCCCCGCTTGGATGAAGACTTCTACCGGATCATGGACATCTTCAGCCCCCCGCTTGGGCTTGGATCAGGACATCAGAGGAGCTCTTCAGGACGGATCGGTAAACCTGGTATGGTGAAGATAAGGTAGGAAGATCTTCAGGGGCTTAGTGTTAGGTTTATTTAAGGGGGGGTTGGGTTAGATTAGGGGTATGTGGGTGGTGGGTTGTAATGTTGGGGGGGGGTATTGTATGTTTTTTTTTACAGGCAAAAGAGCTGAACTTCTTGGGGCATGCCCCGCAAAGGGCCCTGTTCAGGGCTGGTAAGGTAAAAGAGCTTTTAACTTTAGTAATTTAGAATAGGGTAGGGCATTTTTTATTTTGGGGGGCTTTGTTGTTTTATTAGGGGGCTTAGAGTAGGTGTAATTAGTTTAAAATTGTTGTAATATTTTTCTTATGTTTGTAGATATTTTTTTATTTTTTGTAACTTAGTTCTTTTTTATTTTTTGTACTTTAGTTAGTTTATTTCATTGTAGTTATTTGTAGATATTGTATTTAATTAATGTATTGATAGTGTAGTGTTAGGTTTAATTGTAGGTAATTGTAGGTATTTTATTTAATTAATTTAATGATAGTATAGTGTTAGGTTTAATTGTAACTTAGGTTAGGATTTATTTTACAGGTAATGTTGTAATTATTTTAACTAGGTAACTATTAAATAGTTCTTAACTATTTAATAGCTATTGTACCTGGTTAAAATAATTACAAAGTTGCCTGTAAAATAAATATTAATCCTAAAATAGCTACAATGTAATTATAATTTATATTGTAGCTATATTAGGATTTATTTTACAGGTAAGTATTTAGCTTTAAATAGGAATAATTTATTTAATAAGAGTTAATTAATTTAGTTAGATTAAAATTATATTTAATTTAGGGGGGTGTTAGTGTTAGGGTTAGATTTAGCTTTAGGGGTTAATACATTTATTAGAATAGCGGTGAGCTCCGGTCGGCAGATTAGGGGTTAATAATTGAAGTTAGGTGTTGGCGATGTTAGGGAGGGCAGATTAGGGGTTAATACTATTTATTATAGGGTTAGTGAGGCGGATTAGGGGTTAATAACTTTATTATAGTAGCGCTCAGGTACGCTCAGCAGATTAGGGGTTAATAAGTGTAGGCAGGTGGAGGCGACGTTGTGGGGGGCAGATTAGGGGTTAATAAATATAATATAGGGGTCGGCGATGTTAGGGCAGCAGATTAGGGGTACATAAGGATAATGTAAGTTGCGTCGGTTTACGGAGCGGCAGATTAGGGGTTAATAATAATATGCAGGGGTCAGCGATAGCGGGGCGGCAGAATAGGGGTTAATAAGTGTAAGGTTAGGGGTGTTTAGACTCGGGGTACATGTTAGAGTGTTAGGTGCAGACGTAGGAAGTGTTTCCGCATAGCAAACAATGGGGCTGCGTTAGGAGCTGAACGCGGCTTTTTTGCAGGTGTTAGGTTTTTTTTCAGCTCAAACAGCCCCATTGTTTTCTATGGGGGAATCGTGCACGAGCACGTTCTTGAGGCTGGCCGCTTGCGTAAGCAACTCTGGTATCAAGAGTTGAAGCTGCGTTAAAAATGCTCTACGCTCCTTTTTTGGAGCCTAACGCAGCCTTTATGTGGACTCTCAATACCAGAGTTATTTTTATGGTGCGGCCAGAAAAAAGCCGGCGTTAGCTACGCGGGTCCTTACCGACAAAACTCTAAATCTAGGCCTTAGGGTTTATTTTATAGGTAAGTATTTAGTTTTAAATAGGAATAATTTAGTTAATATTAATATTATTTAGATTTATTTAAATAATAATTAAGTTAGGGGGTGTTAGGGTTAGACTTAGGTTTAGGGGGTAATATATTTTATGTAGGTGGCGGCGGTGTAGGGGGGTCAGATTAGGGGGTAATATATTTAATATAGGAGGTAGCGGTGTAGGGGGGTCAGATTAGGGGGTAATATATTTAATATAGGTGGCGGCGGTGTAGGGGGGTCAGATTAGGGGGTAATACATTTAATATAGGTGGCGGCAGTGTAGGGGGGTCAGATTAGGGGGTAATATATTTAATATAGGAGGCAGCGGTGTAGGGGGGTCAGATTAGGGGGTAATATATTTAATATAGGTCGCGGCGGTGTAGGGGGGTCAGATTAGGGGGTAATACATTTAATATAGGTGGCGGCGGTGTAGGGGGGTCAGATTAGGGGGTAATACATTTAATATAGGTGGCAGCGGGGTCCGGGAGCGGCGGTTTAGAGGTTAATACTAGGATAGGCTTATTGCATTGTGGGGGGTTGTTGGTCTAGGGGTTAATACATTTATTGTTAGGAGTGAGAAGGGGAATTGCGGATAGAGGGGTATACGTGTCGGGCTATTTTTGGGAGGCGTGTTAGACAGTTACGGCAGATTTAAAAGTTTAGTAAGTTTTTTTAGGTGCAGTTTCTAAAGTGCCGTAAGTCACTCGCGACTCCAGAAATTTGTACTTACGCTTATTTCTGGACATCGCTAGTTTGTCCGACTTACGGCACTTTAGCAACTGCCGGTGGAGTATATTGGATACCCCGATGTGTATGTTGAGTAATTTGGTCTCAAAGTTACCCCCTCTCCAGTCCTGTTTGACTTTGATTATCCCCCAGAATGTATGGTCTTTTCATTTATTATTCAATGGGAAGTGAGGGAGTTAGGTTCCATGCCCCTCTCAAAATTGTCATAAGTAACACATAATACATTATTTTTAAAGCTTTGAAATGAAGACTTTAAATGCTAAACAGCATTATAAACCTAATAAAATAATCACACAACACAGAATATATAATTAAACTAAGTTAAATAAAGAAAAACATTTGCTAAACAGCATTATAAACCTAATAAAATAATCACACAACACAGACTTTACTTGCATTTTTCTGCAAACAGTTCTTTCTATACATTCCAATCTGGACTGATTTATAGACAGGAAGATCTTGTTCCTTTGCAAGCTGCTCGATAGCTCAGGTCTGGTTAAACTGATTAATTTCAGCTTGCTTGGCTTGCATATCTTTGCTGCAACACAAGCGTACATCTCCACCTACTGGCTATTTTAATCAATGCACTGCTTCTCAATGCTTTTCAATAGCAGTCACATGACTGAAAAAAAGGTTGTTATTCTGAAATGGTGCAAATTGAAACCGAGGGCCACCTGTATTAGGTATATACCACCTTTAGAAAATCTACATCGGTTTTAGGGAATGGAGATAGGCACCATTTATTTGATTGAAGCCTCCATTTGGTGAGCCAATCAGGGACAACTATAGCCTTTAAATAAGGTCCTTTATCAAACATAGACACAGCTTGAGAAAGCCCCCGGAGAGGGGAGAAACGCGTTGATTGTGATCTATTTATATATGTAGCCTTGTTGTATTGCTACTTTCCACTGACATTTGTACACTATACTTTAATTATGTGACTGTCCGCATAGACCTTGAACTTTGAGCTATACTGCAGCCTGTATATAGCTGCCCAGTATTACTACAGACTGTCTGGGATATTATCTCTTTTCTACTACCACTAGTATAATATTCGAACACTGGTGGTTTTAACAATTACAGCATCTGGGATTTGCATACATTGCTTGCATATCCATCGGAGACAGCAGCACAATTGCATCAGCTGGGTGTCAGCTAATCAACCCACCCACGTGACTCCAGACTCAGGAAAGAACCTGGAAGCGAGGACTTCCACTGGATGCGTCTGCAACATAGCAGCATCGATCTCCGGAGCCGCCAAAACAACTAAAAGGAGCCGCTGGTAGCGGACGAAGAAAAGAGAGCCACAGGAGCGGACAAATTCAACAGAAGCTTTCATCGTTAAGTGTGTGAGATCCGATCCATTCCTTTACACACGTTTAAGCATAAGACCTATATACCCAGTGATTCCATTCCACCATCGCTACACCACTCACTCTAGACGTAGACCGTGTGGCATCAAGGTACTGTCTGCATTGGCAGCACTTATTATACCCTCCAAGGTTACAAACCTTCCGACTAACTTTCTCTGGGATTTTGTATCCTACACTTTTTACTTGATCCCTATGCATTTTATATTTCAGCTGATTTTTTAATGTTTTAGATACAATCGTTTTTATAGCTCTTGGACGTCCAGAGTACTGTTTTGTTTTTATGCTATATTATTTTTTACATGCACAAACCTTCTACCCATTTTCAGCTTATATAGAATTTAGGCGGACCCTCATACATGTCCACATTATCATCGATACCTTTAAAGGGAAACTGAACCCACATTTTTTCTCTCGTGATTCAGATAGAGCATGAAATTTTAAGCAACTTTCTAATTTACTCCTATTATCAAATTTTCTTTATTCTCTTGGTATCTTGATTTGAAATGCAATAATGTAAGTTTAGATGCCGGCCCATTTTTGGTGAACAACCTGGGTTGTCCTTGCTGATTGGTGGATAAATTCATCCACTAATAAAAAATTGCTGTCCCGAGTTCTGAACTAAGAAAAAAGCTTAGATGCCTTCTTTTTCAAATAAAGATAGCAAGAGAACAAAGAAAAAAAATGATAATAGGAGTAAATTAGAAAGTTGCTTAAAATTGCATTCTCTACCTTAATCACAAAAGAAAAAATTTGGGTTCAGTGTCCCTTTAAGATAACATTTAGTGCCTATCTAGGGGGTACATTTTCTGGCTTACATTCAGCTAGATTACAAGTTATGTGTGCTATAGGGAAATAAAGGAACAAAAGTTGCGTTATTTAACCCTCTATAGCGCAGCCATTACAAATTTTCAAATAGCCAGCCTGTGCGTGCGAAATGGTGATTTTAAGCTCCATACCACACACAATTCAAGCGCTGGGGAGAAGGGAGAATGGGGAGGTGTCAGAAAAAAAGCCTAACACCTGAAGCGTGGAATGAAAAGCTCCGTAACGCAGCCAAATTGATGTCTATGGGGGAAAAAAGTTACGTTTATACCTTACACACTGACATAAACTCTAAGTCTAAGCACCCCTAATCTGCCATCCCCAACATCACCGACACATAGAGTTATTATTAACATTACAAACCCCCCTCCCAAACCCACAAAATAAAAAAAACTATCTAAAAATCTAAGCTACCCATTGCCTTGAAAAGAGTATTTGTATGGGCATTTCCCTTAAAAGGGCATTTAGCTTGTGTACGAAATAGCCCAAACCCTAAACTAAAAAAAAACAAACACCCGTTTGAACGATCTTCATCAAGGCGGCGAAGTCCTCATCCAGGCGGTGAGAAGTCTTCAGGGAAAGGAAAAGTTAGAAAAAAAGAGTGCTGGGAAGCTAATACCGGAATGGGGAGAATAAATGTCTATAGCAAATAAATAAGTTTATAGCAAATAAGTCACTATAGCAAATAGGTTTCAATTAAAACAATATTTTTGTTTTAATTGAAACCTATTTGCTATAGTGACTTATTTGCTATAAACTTATTTATTACACCTTACAGCCAAAAGAAAAGAGGATTGGCCATCTTGTTAAATAAACAGCTAGAGTATCAGGTAGTCTCAGCAGAAAATGACCTAGAAGGAAGATACCAAATTGTTAAAATTCAGATTAATCAAAACCCATATGTATTTTGCAACTTATACGGACCTAATAAAACAGAAAGAGGATTTTGGGAATTTTTAAGTAATAAGCTACATAATTTTATTGGGGAGAATATAATTATTGTTGGTGACTATAATATGACATTCTCACACACTTTAGATAGATTTAATAGTAAATCCACTGACAAAAAGGGTCAGGGAAGCAAAGTTACTCGCTAAACTCTGCCAGAAGCTGTCCCTCAAGGATATTTGGCGAATCCAACATCCAGATCATAAGGAATACACATGCGAATCTAAATCCTTTAGATCCTTCTCGAGAATAGATTTCTTCCTAATCTCTAGTCAAATGTTGCGGTCAGATATTAAATCAGATATTAAAGAAATCAAATTATCTGATCACGCAATAATCTCGTTAGAAATTCAGTATAGAATACCACTCCGGGCTAGTAACGCGCGCTTGTTCTTTCCTCAATATCTTTCTCATAATATTAAATTCTCTACGTGGCTGCAACAGAGGTGGAAAGAGTTTTTTGATTTTAACCCCTTAATGACAAGTGACGTACCAGGTACGTCCTGCAAAAACTTGCAGTTAGTGACAATGGACGTACCTGGTACGTCACTTGTCTAAGAGAGTGCTGGAAGCGATCGCAATCGCTTCCAGCAGCTCTCAGGGTATTGCAGTGATGCCTCGATATTGAGGCATCCTGCAATACCCTTAGAAAGCATCCGATGCAGAGAGAGCCACTCTGTGGCCCTCTCTGCACCGGTAGCGATGCGGCCGGTTCGTTGGTGGGTGGGAGCGCAACTGGGAGGCGGGTGGGCGGCCCATCGCTACCCGGCATCCGGCTCCTGTTAGTGCAATGTGCACGCCGGGTGCCGGGAGCGTGCGGGTGCGCGCATGCGCGTGCGCGCGCACGCCCGCGATCACCTACCCACACTGACACCAATGAGTGGGAAGAGGGGGGGAAATATATATATATGAGGATCTGGGAGGGGGAGGGGGTTGGGGTATTGTGGGGGGCTGCTACACTACAGAAAAAAATAAATTAGTAATAAAAAATAATTAAAAACACTTTTTTGGGGGGCAAATTGGGTACTGGCAGACAGCTGCCAGTACCCAAGATGGCGGCAATTAGGTAGGGGAGAGGGTTAGATTGCTGGGGGGGGGATCATGGAGGTTGGGGCTAAGGCAGGAGTCCATCACAGCTAAAACATTTTATTTTTTTTTATTAAAAAAAATAAAAACTCCTTTTATTTAGTACTGGCAGACTTTCTGCCAGTACTTAAGATGGCGGGGACAATTGTGGGGTGGGGGAGGGAAGAGAACTGTTTGGGAGGGATCAGGGGGTGGGATGTGTCAGGTGGGAGGCTGATCTCTACCCTAAAGCTAAAATTAACCCTGCAAGCTCCCTACAAGCTACCTAATTTAACCCCTTAACTGCTGGGCATAATTTACGTGTGGTGCGCAGCAGCATTTAGCGGCCTTCTACTTACCAAAAAGCAACCACAAAGCCATATAAGTCTGCTATTTCTGAACAAAGGGGATCCCAAAGAAGCATTTACAACCATTTGTGCCTTAATTGCAGAAGCTGTTTGTAAATAATTTCAGTGGGAAACCTAAAGTTTGTGACAAAATTTGTGAAAAAGTGAACTTTTTTTTTATTTGATGACATTTGGCGGTGAAATGGTGGCATGAAATATACCAAAATGGGCCTAGATCAATACTTTGGGTTGTCTTCTAAAAAAAAATATATACATGTCAAGGGATATTCAGGTATTCCTGACAGATATCAGGGTTCCAATGTAACTAGCGCTAATTTTGAAAAAAAGTTGTTTGGAAATAGCAAAGTGCTACTTGTATTTATGGCCCTATAACTTGCAAAAAAAGTAAAGAACATGTGAACATTGGGTATTTCTAAACTCAGGACAAAATTTAGAAACTATTTAGCATAGGTGTTTTTTGGTGATTGTAGATGTGTAACAGATTTTGGGGGTCAAAGTTAGAAAAAGTGTGTTTTTTTCAATTTTTTCCTCATATTTTATATTTTTTTTTATAGGAAATTATAAGATATGATGAAAATAATGGTATCCTTAGAAAGTCCATTTAATGGCGAGAAAAACGGTATATAATATGTATGGGTACAGTAAATGAGTAAGAGGAAAATTACAGCTAAACACAAACACTGCAGAAATGTAAAAATAGCCATTGTCATTAAGGGTAAGAAAATTGAAAAATGGTCCGGTCATTAAGGGGTTAATAAGAACTATTTGAGTAAGCCTGAAATTCTTTGGGAAACGGCAAAGGCTGTTATGAGAGGCGAAATAAAAGCATATTTGATCAGGGAGAAGGCCAAAAGAAAGCAGCGAGAGGAACAGCTAGCTAACACGCTTAGGAATAAATACGCTCAATATATTCGGAATCCTTCTATAGGAAATTGGAACAAATACAAAAAGGCTAAATCGGAACGAGACCTCTTCTTTAAACAATTAATGACTGTAGATGATTTGAAGCAAAAAGCTTTTTTTGCAGGTAGTCAAGGTATATCGGCTAAAACACTAGCTAGAATGGTAAAGGCCAGACAACAAAAAAATTATATCTCAGCTATTAAATACCAAGGTAAAAGACTGATCAAGAGCTCAGAGATAAGAGAAGCCTTCCTAGATTACTTTCAAAAAGTATATTCCTCCACACCAATAGATGTAGCCAATAAAGATTATTTTTGGGAACAGATTAAGTTACCACAGGCTACATCTCAGGATATACAAATACTAAATGAACCCATTACGATCAAAGAGATATCGGATGTGATAAATAATTTAAAATCAGGCAAAGCGCCTGGTCCGGACAATCTTCCGGCCGAATACTATAAACTCCTACGCGAGCAAATTCTCCCTCTTCTCCAGTCTCTATTTAATGATTATTTTATTAATAATAAAGTACAGTCCTCCCTATTCTCTGCTTCACATGTGGTTTTGATCCTGAAAAAAGGAAAAGACCCTGAAGCACCAGCATCCTACAGACCTATCTCGCTCCTTAATCAGGATTACAAACTGCTGACAGCCATTATCGCGAATAGGCTTAAAAGCTGTCTAGACTATATAATACATCCTGATCAAATGGGGTTTATGAGAGGTCGTAATCCTGTCAAAAATATTCGGAAAGCACAATTGGTATTGGACTTTTTTGCAAATAAAACATTCCAGAAATCCCATGTTAGACCTGATCTAGCAATCTTAACGGTCGATGCCGAAAAGGCATTCGACTCAATCGGATGGGATCACCTCTTTAGGTCATTGGAAGGTTTTGGTCTGTCGGGCTGTTTTCATCAGTTTATACAGAGACTCTATAGTAACCCGCTGTCAGCAATTATTATCAATGGAGAAACATCGAACAGATTTCCATTGGGGAGAGGGACTCGGCAGGGTTGCCCGTTATCCCCTCTATTATTTAATCTATCCTTAGAGCCCCTGGCAATATATTTGCGACAGGAAGTAAAAGGAATTAGAATAGGTACCCAAAAAATTGTACTCTCGCTCTTTGCAGACGATCTGCTCTTGTTTCTTAGTAATACCGCGCAGGCTATACCTCAAGTTCTCCAGATATTTAGTTTGTTTGGATCCTTTTCTGGCTATAGGATTAATAATGAAAAATCAGAACTTTTATGGATATACAAACCAAGAATAGAAGTGATTCATCCCTTCCAGGAAACTACATGTCTACGCTACCTAGGAGTATTCTTGAGTAGTAACCCTAGGTTATGGTATGAAATGAATATTTCTAAATGTATTACTGACATACAAGATAAACTACAAAATTGGTCTAATTTATTATTAAGTATTTCTGCCAGAATCATGCTTATCAAAACTATTATGTTCCCTAAGCTTTTTTATTTTTTACAGAATTTTCCACTCCTACTATACAATAAAGATATCGCTCGAATTCAGAGGATCTTTAACAACTTTATCTGGCGCGGGAAGAAACCACGCATAGCTTTCTCGACACTAACTCTTCCTAAAGATCACGGGGGCCTGGCGTGCCCAAATATTAGACTATATAACTATGTATCTGTGGGTAAGTTTGCGCTTGATTGGATCACCCAAAGAGAACAAGTTACTTGGTACGATTTGGAATCATTCCTAATAGCTCCATTTGACTTAAAAGCGATACTTCATATTCCAGCGACAAAACTTCCATCTAACATTTCTCAATTTTTTACTTTGAAAGACGTTGTGATCGCTTGGCAGAAGATTAGTAAAGCACTTCAGAGTAATATTTGTAAATCACAATTCCTTCCTATAATGGGTAACACCAGCTTCTTACCAGGTCTGAAGCCATCTGTATTCTTAGAATGGGCCCTAAAAGGCCTGAAGTCACTCGGTCAATTATGCTTAGATAATAAGTTGGTAATAAGGTCCTTTGAGGAGCTGAAAACCAAATATAATTTAACAAACTCATCCTTTTTTGCTTATCTACAGATAAATCACTGGATAGGGAATTTGAGATTGGAAACAGGACCAGATCTGGAGGCTGGAGAATTAGGGAGAATAATAAAGTTATATCAGGAAGGGGGTAGTAGAACTACCCACTTATACAAAACGCTGATTAGCGCACAAGGGGATCAACATATTGATAGAATAACAGTGAAATGGAAGAAAGCATTCTCTCGGGTGGAAAGGGAGTGGGTCGCAACTAGTCTGAGGTTAATATCCAAGGCCACAGTTACAGTTAGCTGGCAAGAATCTCATCTCAAGCTGATGAATATGGCATACTTGTCACCTGCTAGAATATCAAAGTGGTCTAGCTCTACAGAACGAGGAGAATGCCCTAAATGTAGACAGGCAATGGCAGACTTAATACACTGTGTTTGCAAATGCCCCAAGTTAGTTCAATTTTGGAACAAAGTGAATTTTTGGTGCAACAAACTCTTAGATATCCAGATACAGATTACACAAAAGGAGATACTTTTCCTCTTTAATTCTGATTCACCAACAATCAATTATAGATTCCTAAATGCAGTAATATTGACAGCTAGAAATGTAATATTTTCGAATTGGAAAAGTAAGGGAAGTTTAAGGTTTTCGGAATTCTTGAGTAAAGTACAGCATCAAATAATAATGGAACAATACAACATGAAAAGTCTTAGCAATAAACAACTATATCGATTTTTTGCCAAATGGAAACCTCTGATTCTGGCGTTACCTATAAATTCCCAATTACAATTAATAGCCGCTTTTAGGAAATCTGAGTGGTTTATACAACAGATTGACACTGGAATATTTCCAAGGCTATGGCTATCAGAATCAACCAACTAGTGAGAGAGAAGGGCACTACTCTCTTTCAGATGTATCTTTTCCCCCCTCCCTTCTTTCCCTTCCCCTTCCCCCCTTTTTTTTTTCTTTTTGTTTTTTTTTCTCACAAACTGATCCTAGGATTCATATAAATTGTAATTAGCTATACATTTAGGTTTAGAACTTTTATTTCCATCTATCCCAATAGAGCTTGATGTCGCTTGAAGACCTTGTCATAAGCTTAGTGGATACTGCAAGATAGAACGCCTAACATATCCTAGATATAGAAGAGAATGGATATGAGTAAATTATTGTTCAATAACCTATTCTCAACTCTGTTAAGGGACAGTTAAGATGTGAGTGTTTCTTTTTGTCTTTTCGATGTAATGAAAACAGAAAAAACCCAGCTCGGTGCACAAATATTGCCCTCATTGAGATGATTAACCAATTGTGAGAAAGTACATATGTTATGTTATTTTGTTATGCTTATGCTTTGTATTATGCTTTACCTTGCCCTGTGTGGCATAAAAGGTTTGTGTTATTTGATTGTACACTGTGCTGGATTAAAATAAATATATATATAAAAAAAAAAAAAAAACAATATTTTTTTATTATTGTTATAACATGAATATAAAAGTTAAAAATAAAAATGAGATAAAATCTCTTGAAAACAATCGCGAATTGGGCGAAGTGTTTCAGACAATTTGCAAAATGGTCAAGAACTATGCAAAAATCTATGATGTGAAATAAAAGTGAACTAGAAGTGAATCTGAGGACCTGCAATTGAGTTTTGGGGAGGTGCTCTAAAATTACTTAGTACAATTATTTCAAATGGTATTTTACAAACTTGCATGTTATAGGTGTGTTATTTAATTAGTTTGTTAAATACGCTTAATAATACACTGGAGTGCTTTTTATCAAAAAATGTTGGAACGCAGTTTGGGGTTTAGAGGAATTTGTAGTGTAATAGGTTGGCCAAACTTTGTATATAATTTTAGTAAAACAGTAAAACTTTTTACTAAGTACCTCTGTAGGAAGCATAGAGGAAGATTCCTTTAGAACAAAGAGCACATACCCCATCAGCGCAGAGAATATATCTCTACCAGTGGGCAAGAAGTCTTCATCCAGGCGGCCTCTTCTATCTTCATCCTGGTGGCGAAGTCCTCATCCAGGCTGCGAAAAGTCTTCATCCAGACGGCATCTTCTATTTTCACCCCGGCGGAGCGGGTCGTATACTGAATCTTCAATGCAAGGTACGCGATTCAAAATGGCGTCCCTTGCATTCCTATTGGCTGATTTGATTTTGGAAATTCAAATCAGCCAATAGGATGAGAGCTACTGAAATCCTATTGGCTGTTCAAATCGGCAAATAGAATTTCAGTAGCTCTCATCCTATTGGCTGATTTGAATTTCCAAAATCAAATCAGCCAATAGGAATGCAAGGGATGCCATTTTGAATCATGTACCTTGCATTGAGGATTCAGTATACGGCCGGATGTCTTCAGGATGGACCCGCTCCATGCCGCCGGTATGAAGATAGAAGATGCCGTCTGGATGAAGATAGAAGAGGCCGCCTGGATGAAGACTTCTCACCACCTGGATGAGGACTTCGCTGCCTGGATGAAGATAGAAGAAGCTGTCTGGATGAAGACTTTTTGCCGTCTGGATGAGGACTTTGCCGCCTGGATGAAGATCGTTCAAGCGGGACTTCAAAAATTGTAAGTGGATCTTTGGGGGTTAGTGATAGGTTTTTTTTAATGGTTTTTGGGTGTTTTTTTTTTGTTTTATGGTTTGGGCTATTTGTAAACAAGCTAAATGTCCTTTTAAGGGCAATGCCCATACAAATGCCCTTTTCAGGGCAATGGGTAGCTTAGATTTTTGTTAGTTTTTTTATTTTGGGGGGTTGATTCTGAGTGGGTTTTACTGTTGGGGGGTCTTTGTATTTTTTTCAGGTAAAAGAGCTGTTTAACTTAGGGCAATGCTCTGCAAAAGGCCCTTTTAAGGGCTATTGGTAGTTTATTGTAGGCTAGGGTTTTTTAATTTTTGGAGGGTGTTTTTATTTTGATAGGGCTATTAGATTAGGTTTATTTCTTTTTTATTTTTGATAATTTTGTTTGTTATTTTTGTAATTTAGTGTTTGTTATTTTTGGTAGTTTAGTCTTTTTTATTTTTGTAATTAGATAGTTTGTAATTTTTAGAGTAGTGTTCAGATTTTTTAAATGTGTAATATAGTTTTTCATTGGTAGTTTAATTTTAGTTTAATAGATATATTAGTTTAATTGTTAGTTTAAACTTAGCTATTTTAATTTGACAGGTAAGTTTTAATTTAATTTAAGATAGGGAAATTGTAATTTAATATAAAGTTAGGGGGCGTTAGGTTTAGGGGTTACTAGTTTAATTTAGTATATTGCTTTCGGTTTAGGGGTTAATAGGTTTATTTAGTATATTTCGTTGTGGGGGCTTTGGGTTTAGGGGTTAATAGGTTTATTATAGTGGCGGCAGAATTAGGGGTTAATAACTTTAGTATAGCGGGGGCGATGTGGGCGGACGGCAGTGTTTGCGATGCAGGAGGGCGGTGGTTTAGGGGTAAATAACTTTATTATAGTGGTGACAATGTCAGGGAGCGGCGGAATAGGGGTTAATAAATTTTATTAATGGCGGCGATGTCGGAAGCGGCAGATTAGGGGTTAATAAGTATAATATAGTATATGCGATGCGGGAAGGCCTCGGTTTATGGGTTAATAGGTAGTTTATGGGTGTTAGTCTACTTTGTAACACTTATGAGTGTATGTAAAAGTTTTGTAGCGTAAAACTCATAACTACTGCTTTTAGATTGCGGAACAGATCTTGTCGGTATAGGCTGAAACGCAAGCTTTTTAGCCTCACCGCAAAACTTGTAATGGCTGCGCTATAGAAGTCCCATGAAAAAACGTAATTTTTACGAGTGCGGGACTGATGTTACTTTACAGGCTAAAAGGCTTGTACCAACAAGACATGTAATGAGTGCGGTGCTGTTTAAACTCGGAAATGGACATTTTTTCCAGCGTTAAAACACGAACACAAAATTTATAATCTAGGTGATTATTTTTTTTCATCTTAATCTATTTCTACCTCTCATACATCCTCTACCACACTAGGAATATCCGTGTATTTTACAGAACTGATCTATACAGTACGTATACTATATTTGTAGTGTTTGCATTTTATTCTTTGTATCAATAACATTGTTTTACTATTGTAATCTGCGTTCTACAAGCTCAGCCATAGTTACACAAAGTGGAGGCATTAATTTGATCTAATACTGTACATATAAATATTAGTGTATTTTACACTTTGTTATATTTCCCAGATACTGTCAAATATATCTCATTGTAATATATTTCTACTATCCATTCCAATAAGTTATATATTTCTACTATCCATTCCCATGAGTTATATATTTCTACTATCCATTCCCATGAGTTATATATTTCTACTATCCATTCCCATGAGTTATATATTTCTACTATCCATTCCCATTGTTATATATTTCTACTATCCATTCCCATGAGTTATATATTTCTACTATCCATTCCCATTGTTATATATTTCTACTATCCATTCCAATGAGTTATATATTTCTACTATCCATTCCCATGAGTTATATATTTCTACTATCCATTCCCATGAGTTATATATTTCTACTATCCATTCCCATGAGTTATATATTTCTACTATCCATTCCCATGAGTTATATATTTCTACTATCCATTCCCATGAGTTATATATTTCTACTATCCATTCCCATGAG
This sequence comes from Bombina bombina, assembly GCF_027579735.1. Lineage (NCBI taxonomy): Eukaryota > Metazoa > Chordata > Amphibia > Anura > Bombinatoridae > Bombina > Bombina bombina. The sequence goes on along the minus strand of NC_069503.1, from coordinate 1,153,253,515 downwards.
TTATATATTTCTACTATCCATTCCCATGAGTTATATATTTCTACTATCCATTCTCATGAGTTATATATTTCTACTATCCATTCCCATGAGTTATATATTTCTACTATCCATTCCCATGAGTTATATATTTCTACTATCCATTCCCATGAGTTATATATTTCTACTATCCATTCCCATGAGTTATATATTTCCACTATCCATTCCCATGAGTTATATATTTCCACTATCCATTCCCATGAGTTATATATTTCTACTATCCATTCCCATGAGTTATATATTTCCACTATCCATTCCCATGAGTTATATATTTCTACTATCCATTCCCATGAGTTATATATTTCTACTATCCATTCCCATGAGTTATATATTTCTACTATCCATTCCCATGAGTTATATATTTCTACTATCCATTCCCATGAGTTATATATTTCTACTATCCATTCCCATGAGTTATATATTTCCACTATCCATTCCCATGAGTTATATATTTCCACTATCCATTCCCATGAGTTATATATTTCCACTATCCATTCCCATTGTTATATATTTCTACTATCCATTCCCATGAGTTATATATTTCTACTATCCATTCCCATTGTTATATATTTCTACTATCCATTCCAATGAGTTATATATTTCTACTATCCATTCCCATGAGTTATATATTTCTACTATCCATTCCCATGAGTTATATATTTCTACTATCCATTCCCATGAGTTATATATTTCTACTATCCATTCCCATGAGTTATATATTTCTACTATCCATTCCCATGAGTTATATATTTCTACTATCCATTCCCATGAGTTATATATTTCTACTATCCATTCCCATGAGTTATATATTTCTACTATCCATTCCCATGAGTTATATATTTCTACTATCCATTCTCATGAGTTATATATTTCTACTATCCATTCCCATGAGTTATATATTTCTACTATCCATTCCCATGAGTTATATATTTCTACTATCCATTCCCATGAGTTATATATTTCTACTATCCATTCCCATGAGTTATATATTTCCACTATCCATTCCCATGAGTTATATATTTCCACTATCCATTCCCATGAGTTATATATTTCCACTATCCATTCCCATGAGTTATATATTTCCACTATCCATTCCCATGAGTTATATATTTCTACTATCCATTCCCATGAGTTATATATTTCTACTATCCATTCCCATGAGTTATATATTTCTACTATCCATTCCCATGAGTTATATATTTCTACTATCCATTCCCATGAGTTATATATTTCTACTATCCATTCCCATGAGTTATATATTTCCACTATCCATTCCCATGAGTTATATATTTCCACTATCCATTCCCATGAGTTATATATTTCCACTATCCATTCCCATGAGTTATATATTTCTACTATCCATTCCCATGAGTTATATATTTCCACTATCCATTCCCATGAGTTATATATTTCTACTATCCATTCCCATGAGTTATATATTTCCACTATCCATTCCCATGAGTTATATATTTCTACTATCCATTCCCATGAGTTATATATTTCTACTATCCATTCCCATTGTTATATATTTCTACTATCCATTCCCATGAGTTATATATTTCTACTATCCATTCCCATGAGTTATATATTTCTACTATCCATTCCCATGAGTTATATATTTCTACTATCCATTCCCATGAGTTATATATTTCTACTATCCATTCCCATGAGTTATATATTTCTACTATCCATTCCCATGAGTTATATATTTCTACTATCCATTCCCATGAGTTATATATTTCTACTATCCATTCCCATGAGTTATATATTTCTACTATCCATTCCCATGAGTTATATATTTCTACTATCCATTCCCATGAGTTATATATTTCTACTATCCATTCCCATGAGTTATATATTTCTACTATCCATTCCCATGAGTTATATATTTCTACTATCCATTCCCATGAGTTATATATTTCTACTATCCATTCCCATGAGTTATATATTTCCACTATCCATTCCCATGAGTTATATATTTCTACTATCCATTCCCATGAGTTATATATTTCTACTATCCATTCCCATGAGTTATATATTTCCTACTATCCATTCCCATGAGTTATATATTTCTACTATCCATTCCCATGAGTTATATATTTCTACTATCCATTCCCATGAGTTATATATTTCTACTATCCATTCCCATGAGTTATATATTTCTACTATCCATTCCCATTGTTATATATTTCTACTATCCATTCCCATGAGTTATATATTTCTACTATCCATTCCCATTGTTATATATTTCTACTATCCATTCCCATGAGTTATATATTTCTACTATCCATTCCCATGAGTTATATATTTCTACTATCCATTCCCATGAGTTATATATTTCTACTATCCATTCCCATGAGTTATATATTTCTACTATCCATTCCCATGAGTTATATATTTCTACTATCCATTCCCATGAGTTATATATTTCTACTATCCATTCCCATGAGTTATATATTTCTACTATCCATTCCCATGAGTTATATATTTCTACTATCCATTCCCATGAGTTATATATTTCTACTATCCATTCCCATGAGTTATATATTTCTACTATCCATTCCCATGAGTTATATATTTCTACTATCCATTCCCATGAGTTATATATTTCCACTATCCATTCCCATGAGTTATATATTTCTACTATCCATTCCATGAGTTATATATTTCTACTATCCATTCCCATGAGTTATATATTTCTACTATCCATTCCCATGAGTTATATATTTCCTACTATCCATTCCCATGAGTTATATATTTCTACTATCCATTCCCATGAGTTATATATTTCTACTATCCATTCCCATGAGTTATATATTTCTACTATCCATTCCCATGAGTTTTATATTTCTACTATCCAATTCCCATGAGTTATATATTTCTACTATCCATTCCCATGAGTTATATATTTCTACTATCCATTCCCATGAGTATATATTTCCACTATCCATTCCATGAGTTATATATTTCCTACTATCCATTCCCATGAGTTATATATTTCCACTATCCATTCCCATGAGTTATATATTTCTACTATCCATTCCCATGAGTTATATATTTCTACTATCCATTCCCATGAGTTATATATTTCTACTATCCATTCCCATGGTATCACTCCTCCATGAGTTATATATTTCTACTATCCATTCCCATGAGTTATATATTTCTACTATCCATTCCCCATGAGTTATATATTTCCACTATCCATTCCCATGAGTTATATATTTCTACTATCCATTCCCATGAGTTATATATTTCTACTATCCATTCCCATGAGTTATATATTTCTACTATCCATTCCCATGAGTTATATATTTCTACTATCCATTCCCATGAGTTATATATTTCTACTATCCATTCCCATGAGTTATATATTTCTACTATCCATTCCCATGAGTTATATATTTTCTACTATCCATTCCCATGAGTTATATATTTCTACTATCCATTCCCATGAGTTATATATTTCTACTATCCATTCCCATGAGTTATATATTTCTACTATCCATTCCCATGAGTTATATATTCTACTATCCATTCCCATGAGTTTATATTTCTACTATCCATTCCCATGAGTTATATATTTCTACTATCCATTCCCATGAGTTATATATTTCTACTATCCATTCCCATGAGTTATATATTTCTACTATCCATTCCCATGAGTTATATATTTCTACTATCCATTCCATGAGTTATATATTTCTACTATCCATTCCCATGAGTTATATATTTCTACTATCCATTCCCATGAGTTATATATTTCTACTATCCATTCCCATGAGTTATATATTTCTACTATCCATTCCCATGAGTTATATATTTCTACTATCCATTCCCATGAGTTATATATTTCCTACTATCCATTCCCTGAGTTATTTATTTCTACTATCCATTCCCATGAGTTATATATTCCACTATCCATTCCCATGAGTTATATATTTCCACTATCCATTCCCATGAGTTATATATTTCCACTATCCATTCCCATGAGTTATATATTTCTACTATCCATTCCATGAGTTATATATTCTACTATCCATTCCCATGAGTTATATATTTCTACTATCCATTCCATGAGTTATATATTTCTACTATCCATTCCCATGAGTTATATATTTCTACTATCCATTCCCATGAGTTATATATTTCCACTATCCATTCCCATGAGTTATATATTTCTACTATCCATTCCCATGAGTTATATATTTCTACTATCCATTCCCATGAGTTATATATTTCTACTATCCATTCCCATGAGTTATATATTTCTACTATCCATTCCCATGAGTTATATATTTCTACTATCCATTCCCATGAGTTATATATTTCTACTATCCATTCCCATGAGTTATATATTTCTACTATCCATTCCCATGAGTTATATATTTCTACTATCCATTCCCATGAGTTATATATTTCTACTATCCATTCCCATGAGTTATATATTTCTACTATCCATTCCCATGAGTTATATATTTCTACTATCCATTCCCATGAGTTTATATTTTCTACTATCCATTCCATGAGTTTATATAATTTCTACTATCCATTCCCATGGATTTATATATTTCCACTATCCATTCCCATGATTTTTATTTCACTATCCATTCCCTGAGTATATATTTCACTATCCATTCACATGAGTTATATATTTCTACTATCCATTCCCATGAGTTATATATTTCTACTATCCATTCCCAGGAGTTATATATTTTCTACTATCCATTCCCATGAGTTATATATTTCTACTATTCCATTCCCATGAGTTATATATTTCCACTATCCATTCCCATGAGTTATATATTTCACTATCCATTCCCATGAGTTATATATTTCCACTATCCATTCCATGAGTTATATATTTCTACTATCCATTCCCATGAGTTATATATTTCTACTATCCATTCCCATGAGTTATATTTTCTACTATCCATTCCCATGAGTTATATTTTTTCCACTATCCTTCCCATGAGTTATATATTTCACTATCCATTCCATGAGTTATATATTTCTACTATCCATTCCCATTGTTATATATTTCTACTATCCATTCCCATGAGTTATATATTTCTACTATCCAATTCCCATGGAGTTATATATTTCTACTATCCATTCCCATGAGTTATATATTTCTACTATCCATTCCCATGAGTTATATATTTCTACTATCCATTCCCATGAGTTATATATTTCTACTATCCATTCCCATGAGTTATATATTTCTACTATCCATTCCCATGAGTTATATATTTCTACTATCCATTCCCATGAGTTTATATATTTCTACTATCCATTCCCATGAGTTATATATTTCTACTATCCATTCCCATGAGTTATATATTTCTACTATCCATTCCAATGAGTTATATATTTCTACTATCCATTCCCAATGAGTTATATATTTCTACTATCCATTCCCATGAGTTATATATTTCTACTATCCATTCCCATGAGTTATATATTTCCACTATCCATTCCCATGAGTTATATATTTCCACTATCCATTCCCATGAGTTATATATTTCTACTATCCATTCCCATGAGTTATATATTTCCACTATCCATTCCCATGAGTTATATATTTCTACTATCCATTCCCATGAGTTATATATTTCTACTATCCATTCCCATGAGTTATATATTTCTACTATCCATTCCCATGAGTTATATATTTCTACTAACCATTCTCATTGTTATATATTTCTACTATCCATTCCCATGAGTTATATATTTCTACTATCTATTCCCATTGTTATATATTTCTACTATCCATTCCCATGAGTTATATATTTCTACTATCCATTCCCATGAGTTATATATTTCTACTATCCATTCCCATGAGTTATATATTTCTACTATCCATTCCCATGAGTTATATATTTCTACTATCCATTCCCATGAGTTATATATTTCTACTATCCATTCCCATGAGTTATATATTTCTACTATCCATTCCCATGAGTTATATATTTCTACTATCCATTCCCATGAGTTATATATTTCTACTATCCATTCCCATGAGTTATATATTTCTACTATCCATTCCCATGAGTTATATATTTCTACTATCCATTCCCATGAGTTATATATTTCCACTATCCATTCCCATGAGTTATATATTTCTACTATCCATTCCCATGAGTTATATATTTCTACTATCCATTCCCATGAGTTATATATTTCTACTATCCATTCCCATGAGTTATATATTTCTACTATCCATTCCCATGAGTTATATATTTCTACTATCCATTCCCATGAGTTATATATTTCTACTATCCATTCCCATGAGTTATATATTTCTACTATCCATTCCCATGAGTTATATATTTCTACTATCCATTCCCATGAGTTATATATTTCTACTATCCATTCCCATGAGTTATATATTTCCACTATCCATTCCCATGAGTTATATATTTCTACTATCCATTCCCATGAGTTATATATTTCTACTATCCATTCCCATGAGTTATATATTTCTACTATCCATTCCCATGAGTTATATATTTCTACTATCCATTCCCATGAGTTATATATTTCTACTATCCATTCCCATGAGTTATATATTTCTACTATCCATTCCCATGAGTTATATATTTCTACTATCCATTCCCATGAGTTATATATTTCTACTATCCATTCCCATGAGTTATATATTTCTACTATCCATTCCCATGAGTTATATATTTCTACTATCCATTCCCATTGTTATATATTTCTACTATCCATTCCCATGAGTTATATATTTCTACTATCCATTCCCATGAGTTATATATTTCTACTATCCATTCCCATGAGTTATATATTTCTACTATCCATTCCCATGAGTTATATATTTCTACTATCCATTCCCATGAGTTATATATTTCTACTATCCATTCCCATGAGTTATATATTTCTACTATCCATTCCCATGAGTTATATATTTCTACTATCCATTCCCATGAGTTATATATTTCTACTATCCATTCCCATGAGTTATATATTTCTACTATCCATTCCCATGAGTTATATATTTCTACTATCCATTCCCATGAGTTATATATTTCTACTATCCATTCCCATGAGTTATATATTTCTACTATCCATTCCCATGAGTTATATATTTCTACTATCCATTCCCATGAGTTATATATTTCTACTATCCATTCCCATGAGTTATATATTTCCACTATCCATTCCCATGAGTTATATATTTCTACTATCCATTCCCATGAGTTATATATTTCTACTATCCATTCCCATGAGTTATATATTTCTACTATCCATTCCCATGAGTTATATATTTCTACTATCCATTCCCATGAGTTATATATTTCTACTATCCATTCCCATGAGTTATATATTTCTACTATCCATTCCCATGAGTTATATATTTCCACTATCCATTCCCATGAGTTATATATTCCACTATCCATTCCCATGAGTTATATATTTCTACTATCCATTCCCATGAGTTATATATTTCTACTATCCATTCCCATGAGTTATATATTTCTACTATCCATTCCCATGAGTTATATATTTCTACTATCCATTCCCATGAGTTATATATTTCTACTATCCATTCCCATGAGTTATATATTTCTACTATCCATTCCCATGAGTTATATATTTCTACTATCCATTCCCATGAGTTATATATTTCTACTATCCATTCCCATGAGTTATATATTTCTACTATCCATTCCCATGAGTTATATATTTCTACTATCCATTCCCATGAGTTATATATTTCTACTATCCATTCCCATGAGTTATATATTTCTACTATCCATTCCCATGAGTTATATATTTCTACTATCCATTCCCATGAGTTATATATTTCTACTATCCATTCCCATGAGTTATATATTTCTACTATCCATTCCCATGAGTTATATATTTCTTACTATCCATTCCCATGAGTTATATATTTCCACTATCCATTCCCATGAGTTATATATTTCTACTATCCATTCCCATGAGTTATATATTTCCACTATCCATTCCCATGAGTTATATATTTCTACTATCCATTCCCATGAGTTATATATTTCTACTATCCATTCCCATGAGTTATATATTTCTACTATCCATTCCCATGAGTTATATATTTCTACTATCCATTCCCATGAGTTATATATTTCTACTATCCATTCCCATGAGTTATATATTTCTACTATCCATTCCCATGAGTTATATATTTCTACTATCCATTCCCATGAGTTATATATTTCTACTATCCATTCCCATGAGTTATATATTTCTACTATCCATTCCCATGAGTTATATATTTCTACTATCCATTCCCATGAGTTATATATTTCTACTATCCATTCCCATGAGTTATATATTTCTACTATCCATTCCCATGAGTTATATATTTCTACTATCCATTCCCATGAGTTATATATTTCTACTATCCATTCCCATGAGTTATATATTTCTACTATCCATTCCCATGAGTTATATATTTCTACTATCCATTCCCATGAGTTATATATTTCTACTATCCATTCCCATGAGTTATATATTTCTACTATCCATTCCATGAGTTATATATTTCTACTATCCATTCCCATGAGTTATATATTTCTACTATCCATTCCCATTGTTATATATTTCTACTATCCATTCCCATGAGTTATATATTTCTACTATCCATTCCCATGAGTTATATATTTCTACTATCCATTCCCATGAGTTATATATTTCTACTATCCATTCCCATGAGTTATATATTTCTACTATCCATTCCCATGAGTTATATATTTCTACTATCCATTCCCATGAGTTATATATTTCTACTATCCATTCCCATGAGTTATATATTTCTACTATCCATTCCCATGAGTTATATATTTCTACTATCCATTCCCATGAGTTATATATTTCTACTATCCATTCCCATGAGTTATATATTTCTACTATCCATTCCCATGAGTTATATATTTCTACTATCCATTCCCATGAGTTATATATTTCTACTATCCATTCCCATGAGTTATATATTTCTACTATCCATTCCCATGAGTTATATATTTCTACTATCCATTCCCATGAGTTATATATTTCTACTATCCATTCCCATGAGTTATATATTTCTACTATCCATTCCCATGAGTTATATATTTCTACTATCCATTCCCATGAGTTATATATTTCTACTATCCATTCCCATGAGTTATATATTTCCTACTATCCATTCCCATGAGTTATATATTTCTACTATCCATTCCCATGAGTTATATATTTCCTACTATCCATTCCCATGAGTTATATATTTCTACTATCCATTCCCATGAGTTATATATTTCCACTATCCATTCCCATGAGTTATATATTTCTACTATCCATTCCCATGAGTTATATATTTCTACTATCCATTCCCATGAGTTATATATTTCTACTATCCATTCCCATGAGTTATATATTTCTACTATCCATTCCCATGAGTTATATATTTCTACTATCCATTCCCATGAGTTATATATTTCTACTATCCATTCCCATTGTTATATATTTCTACTATCCATTCCCATGAGTTATATATTTCTACTATCCATTCCCATGAGTTATATATTTCTACTATCCATTCCCATGAGTTATATATTTCTACTATCCATTCCCATGAGTTATATATTTCTACTATCCATTCCCATGAGTTATATATTTCTACTATCCATTCCCATGAGTTATATATTTCTACTATCCATTCCCATGAGTTATATATTTCTACTATCCATTCCCATGAGTTATATATTTCTACTATCCATTCCCATGAGTTATATATTTCTACTATCCATTCCCATGAGTTATATATTTCTACTATCCATTCCCATGAGTTATATATTTCTACTATCCATTCCCATGAGTTATATATTTCTACTATCCATTCCCATGAGTTATATATTTCCACTATCCATTCCCATGAGTTATATATTTCTACTATCCATTCCCATGAGTTATATATTTCTACTATCCATTCCCATGAGTTATATATTTCTACTATCCATTCCCATGAGTTATATATTTCTACTATCCATTCCCATGAGTTATATATTTCTACTATCCATTCCCATGAGTTATATATTTCTACTATCCATTCCCATGAGTTATATATTTCTACTATCCATTCCCATGAGTTATATATTTCTACTATCCATTCCCATGAGTTATATATTTCTACTATCCATTCCCATGAGTTATATATTTCTACTATCCATTCCCATGAGTTATATATTTCTACTATCCATTCCCATGAGTTATATATTTCTACTATCCATTCCCATGAGTTATATATTTCTACTATCCATTCCCATGAGTTATATATTTCTACTATCCATTCCCATGAGTTATATATTTCTACTATCCATTCCCATGAGTTATATATTTCCACTATCCATTCCCATGAGTTATATATTTCCACTATCCATTCCCATGAGTTATATATTTCCACTATCCATTCCCATGAGTTATATATTTCTACTATCCATTCCCATGAGTTATATATTTCTACTATCCATTCCCATGAGTTATATATTTCTACTATCCATTCCCATGAGTTATATATTTCTACTATCCATTCCCATGAGTTATATATTTCTACTATCCATTCCCAGTGAGTTATATATTTCTACTATCCATTCCCATGAGTTATATATTTCTACTATCCATTCCCATGAGTTATATATTTCTACTATCCATTCCCATGAGTTATATATTTCCACTATCCATTCCCATGAGTTATATATTTCTACTATCCATTCCCAGTGAGTTATATATTTCTACTATCCATTCCCATGAGTTATATATTTCTACTATCCATTCCCATGAGTTATATATTTCTACTATCCATTCCCATGAGTTATATATTTCTACTATCCATTCCCATGAGTTATATATTTCTACTATCCATTCCCATGAGTTATATATTTGCACTATCCATTCCCATGAGTTATATATTTCTACTATCCATTCCCATGAGTTATATATTTCTACTATCCATTCCCATGAGTTATATATTTCTACTATCCATTCCCATGAGTTATATATTTCTACTATCCATTCCCATGAGTTATATATTTCTACTATCCATTCCCATGAGTTATATATTTCTACTATCCATTCCCATGAGTTATATATTTCTACTATCCATTCCCATGAGTTATATATTTCTACTATCCATTCCCATGAGTTATATATTTCTACTATCCATTCCCATGAGTTATATATTTGCACTATCCATTCCCATGAGTTATATATTTCTACTATCCATTCCCATGAGTTAATATTTCTACTATCCATTCCCATGAGTTATATATTTCTACTATCCATTCCCATGAGTTATATATTTCTACTATCCATTCCCATGAGTTATATATTTCTACTATCCATTCCCATGAGTTATATATTTCTACGATCCATTCCCATGAGTTATATATTTGCACTATCCATTCCCATGAGTTATATATTTCTACTATCCATTCCCATGAGTTATATATTTCTACTATCCATTCCCGTGAGTTATATATTTCTACTGTCCATTCCCATGAGTTATATATTTCTACTATCCATTCCCATGAGTTATATATTTCTACTATCCATTCCCATGAGTTATATATTTCTACTATCCATTCCCATGAGTTATATATTTCCACTATCCATTCCCATGAGTTATATATTTCTACTATCCATTCCCATGAGTTATATATTTCCACTATCCATTCCCATGAGTTATATATTTCCACTATCCATTCCCATGAGTTATGTATTTCCACTATCCATTCCCATGAGTTATATATTTCCACTATCCATTCCCATGAGTTATATATTTCCACTATCCATTCCCATGAGTTATATATTTTTACTATCCATTCCCATGAGTTATATATTTCTACTATCCATTCCCATGAGTTATATATTTCTACTATCCATTCCCATGAGTTATATATTTCTACTATCCATTCCCATGAGTTATATATTTCTACTATCCATTCCCATGAGTTATATATTTCTACTATCCATTCCCATGAGTTATATATTTCTACTATCCATTCCCATGAGTTATATATTTCTACTATCCATTCCCATGAGTTATATATTTCTACTATCCATTCCCATGAGTTATATATTTCTACTATCCATTCCCATGAGTTATATATTTCTACTATCCATTCCCATGAGTTATATATTTCTACTATCCATTCCCATGAGTTATATATTTCTACTATCCATTCCCATGAGTTATATATTTCTACTATCCATTCCCATGAGTTATATATTTCTACTATCCATTCCCATGAGATATATATTTCCACTATCCATTCCCATGAGTTATATATTTCTACTATCCAATCCCATGAGTTATATATTTCTACTATCCATTCCCATGAGTTATATATTTCTACTATCCATTCCCATGAGTTATATATTTCTACTATCCATTCCCATGAGTTATATATTTCTACTATCCATTCCCATGAGTTATATATTTCTACTATCCATTCCCATGAGTTATATATTTGCACTATCCATTCCCATGAGTTATATATTTCTACTATCCATTCCCATGAGTTATATATTTCTACTATCCATTCCCATGAGTTATATATTTCTACTATCCATTCCCATGAGTTATATATTTCTACTATCCATTCCCATGAGTTATATATTTCTACTATCTATTCCCATGAGTTATATATTTCTACTATCCATTCCCATGAGTTATATATTTCTACTATCCATTCCCATGAGTTATATATTTCTACTATCCATTCCCATGAGTTATATATTTCTACTATCCATTCCCATGAGTTATATATTTGCACTATCCATTCCCATGAGTTATATATTTCTACTATCCATTCCCATGAGTTACATATTTCTACTATCCATTCCCATGAGTTATATATTTCTACTATCCATTCCCATGAGTTATATATTTCTACTATCCATTCCCATGAGTTATATATTTCTACTATCCATTCCCATGAGTTATATATTTCTACGATCCATTCCCATGAGTTATATATTTGCACTATCCATTCCCATGAGTTATATATTTCTACTATCCATTCCCATGAGTTATATATTTCTACTATCCATTCCCGTGAGTTATATATTTCTACTGTCCATTCCCATGAGTTATATATTTCTACTATCCATTCCCATGAGTTATATATTTCTACTATCCATTCCCATGAGTTATATATTTCTACTATCCATTCCCATGAGTTATATATTTCCACTATCCATTCCCATGAGTTATATATTTCTACTATCCATTCCCATGAGTTATATATTTCCACTATCCATTCCCATGAGTTATATATTTCCACTATCCATTCCCATGAGTTATGTATTTCCACTATCCATTCCCATGAGTTATATATTTCCACTATCCATTCCCATGAGTTATATATTTCCACTATCCATTCCCATGAGTTATATATTTTTACTATCCATTCCCATGAGTTATATATTTCTACTATCCATTCCCATGAGTTATATATTTCTACTATCCATTCCCATGAGTTATATATTTCTACTATCCATTCCCATGAGTTATATATTTCTACTATCCATTCCCATGAGTTATATATTTCTACTATCCATTCCCATGAGTTATATATTTCTACTATCCATTCCCATGAGTTATATATTTCTACTATCCATTCCCATGAGTTATATATTTCTACTATCCATTCCCATGAGTTATATATTTGCACTATCCATTCCCATGAGTTATATATTTCTACTATCCATTCCCATGAGTTATATATTTCTACTATCCATTCCCATGAGTTATATATTTCTACTATCCATTCCCATGAGTTATATATTTCTACTATCCATTCCCATGAGTTATATATTTCTACTATCCATTCCCATGAGTTATATATTTGCACTATCCATTCCCATGAGTTATATATTTCTACTATCCATTCCCATGACTTATATATTTCTACTATCCATTCCCATGAGTTATATATTTCTACTATCCATTCCCATGAGTTATATATTTCTACTATCCATTCCCATGAGTTATATATTTCTACTATCCATTCCCATGAGTTATATATTTCTACTATCCATTCCCATGAGTTATATATTTCTACTATCCATTCCCATGAGTTATATATTTCCACTATCCATTCCCATGAGTTATATATTTCTACTATCCATTCCCATGAGTTATATATTTCTACTATCCATTCCCATGAGTTATATATTTCTACTATCCATTCCCATGTGTTATATATTTCTACTATCCATTCCCATGAGTTATATATTTCTACTATCCATTCCCATGAGTTATATATTTCTACTATCCATTCCCATGAGTTATATATTTCTACTATCCATTCCCATGAGTTATATATTTCCACTATCCATTCCCATGAGTTATATATTTCCACTATCCATTCCCATGAGTTATATATTTCCACTATCCATTCCCATGAGTTATATATTTCCACTATCCATTCCCATGAGTTATATATTTCTACTATCCATTCCCATGAGTTATATATTTCTACTATCCATTCCCATGAGTTATATATTTCTACTATCCATTCCCATGAGTTATATATTTCTACTATCCATTCCCATGAGTTATATATTTCTACTATCCATTCCCATGAGTTATATATTTCTACTATCCATTCCCATGAGTTATATATTTCTACTATCCATTCCCATGAGTTATATATTTCTACTATCCATTCCCATGAGTTATATATTTCTACTATCCATTCCCATGAGTTATATATTTCTACTATCCATTCCCATGAGTTATATATTTCTACTATCCATTCCCATGAGTTATATATTTCTACTATCCATTCCCATGAGTTATATATTTCTACTATCCATTCCCATGAGTTATATATTTCTACTATCCATTCCCATGAGTTATATATTTCTACTATCCATTCCCATGAGTTATATATTTCCACTATCCATTCCCATGAGTTATATATTTCTACTATCCATTCCCATGAGTTATATATTTCCACTATCCATTCCCATGAGTTATATATTTCTACTATCCATTCCCATGAGTTATATATTTCTACTATCCATTCCCATGAGTTATATATTTCTACTATCCATTCCCATGAGTTATATATTTCTACTATCCATTCCCATGAGTTATATATTTCTACTATCCATTCCCATGAGTTATATATTTCTACTATCTATTCCCATGAGTTATATATTTCTACTATCCATTCCCATGAGTTATATATTTCTACTATCCATTCCCATGAGTTATATATTTCTACTATCCATTCCCATGAGTTATATATTTCTACTATCCATTCCCATGAGTTATATATTTCTACTATCCATTCCCATGAGTTATATATTTCTACTATCCATTCCCATGAGTTATATATTTCTACTATCCATTCCCATGAGTTATATATTTCTACTATCCATTCCCATGAGTTATATATTTCTACTATCCATTCCCATGAGTTATATATTTCTACTATCCATTCCCATGAGTTATATATTTCTACTATCCATTCCCATGAGTTATATATTTCTACTATCCATTCCCATGAGTTATATATTTCTACTATCCATTCCCATGAGTTATATATTTCCACTATCCATTCCCATGAGTTATATATTTCTACTATCCATTCCCATGAGTTATATATTTCTACTATCCATTCCCATGAGTTATATATTTCTACTATCCATTCCCATGAGTTATATATTTCTACTATCCATTCCCATGAGTTATATATTTCTACTATCCATTCCCATGAGTTATATATTTCCACTATCCATTCCCATGAGTTATATATTTCCTACTATCCATTCCCATGAGTTATATATTTCCACTATCCATTCCCATGAGTTATATATTTCTACTATCCATTCCCATGAGTTATATATTTCTACTATCCATTCCCATGAGTTATATATTTCTACTATCCATTCCCATGAGTTATATATTTCTACTATCCATTCCCATGAGTTATATATTTCTACTATCCATTCCCATGAGTTATATATTTCTACTATCCATTCCCATGAGTTATATATTTCTACGATCCATTCCCATGAGTTATATATTTGCACTATCCATTCCCATGAGTTATATATTTCTACTATCCATTCCCATGAGTTATATATTTCTACTATCCATTCCCAGTGAGTTATATATTTCTACTGTCCATTCCCATGAGTTATATATTTCTACTATCCATTCCCATGAGTTATATATTTCTACTATCCATTCCCATGAGTTATATATTTCTACTATCCATTCCCATGAGTTATATATTTCCACTATCCATTCCATGAGTTATATATTTCTACTATCCATTCCCATGAGTTATATATTTCCACTATCCATTCCCATGAGTTATATATTTCCACTATCCATTCCCATGAGTTATATATTTCCACTATCCATTCCCATGAGTTATATATTTCCACTATCCATTCCCATGAGTTATATATTTCCACTATCCATTCCCATGAGTTATATATTTTACTATCCATTCCCATGAGTTATATATTTCTACTATCCATTCCCATGAGTTATATATTTCTACTATCCATTCCCATGAGTTATATATTTCTACTATCCATTCCCATGAGTTATATATTTCTACTATCCATTCCCATGAGTTATATATTTCTACTATCCATTCCCATGAGTTATATATTTCTACTATCCATTCCCATGAGTTATATATTTCTACTATCCATTCCCATGAGTTATATATTTCTACTATCCATTCCCATGAGTTATATATTAAACAATCCATTCCCATGAGTTATATATTTCTACTATCCATTCCCATGAGTTATATATTTCTACTATCCATTCCCATGAGTTATATATTTCTACTATCCATTCCCATGAGTTATATATTTCTACTATCCATTCCCATGAGTTATATATTTCTACTATCCATTCCCATGAGATATATATTTCCACTATCCATTCCCATGAGTTATATATTTCTACTATCCATTCCCATGAGTTATATATTTCTACTATCCATTCCCATGAGTTATATATTTCTACTATCCATTCCCATGAGTTATATATTTCTACTATCCATTCCCATGAGTTATATATTTCTACTATCCATTCCCATGAGTTATATATTTGCACTATCCATTCCCATGAGTTATATATTTCTACTATCCATTCCCATGAGTTATATATTTCTACTATCCATTCCCATGAGTTATATATTTCTACTATCCATTCCCATGAGTTATATATTTCTACTATCCATTCCCATGAGTTATATATTTCTACTATCTATTCCCATGAGTTATATATTTCTACTATCCATTCCCATGAGTTATATATTTCTACTATCCATTCCCATGAGTTATATATTTCTACTATCCATTCCCATGAGTTATATATTTCTACTATCCATTCCCATGAGTTATATATTTGCACTATCCATTCCCATGAGTTATATATTTCTACTATCCATTCCCATGAGTTACATATTTCTACTATCCATTCCCATGAGTTATATATTTCTACTATCCATTCCCATGAGTTATATATTTCTACTATCCATTCCCATGAGTTATATATTTCTACTATCCATTCCCATGAGTTATATATTTCTACGATCCATTCCCATGAGTTATATATTTGCTACTATCCATTCCCATGAGTTATATATTTCTACTATCCATTCCCATGAGTTATATATTTCTACTATCCATTCCCTTGAGTTATATATTTCTACTGTCCATTCCCATGAGTTATATATTTCTACTATCCATTCCCATGAGTTATATATTTCTACTATCCATTCCCATGAGTTATATATTTCTACTATCCATTCCCATGAGTTATATATTTCCACTATCCATTCCCATGAGTTATATATTTCTACTATCCATTCCCATGAGTTATGTATTTCCACTATCCATTCCCATGAGTTATATATTTCCACTATCCATTCCCATGAGTTATGTATTTCCACTATCCATTCCCATGAGTTATATATTTCCACTATCCATTCCCATGAGTTATATATTTCCACTATCCATTCCCATGAGTTATATATTTTTACTATCCATTCCCATGAGTTATATATTTCTACTATCCATTCCCATGAGTTATATATTTCTACTATCCATTCCCATGAGTTATATATTTCTACTATCCATTCCCATGAGTTATATATTTCTACTATCCATTCCCATGAGTTATATATTTCTACTATCCATTCCCATGAGTTATATATTTCTACTATCCATTCCCATGAGTTATATATTTCTACTATCCATTCCCATGAGTTATATATTTGCACTATCCATTCCCATGAGTTATATATTTCTACTATCCATTCCATGAGTTATATATTTCTACTATCCATTCCCATGAGTTATATATTTCTACTATCCATTCCCATGAGTTATATATTTCTACTATCCATTCCCATGAGTTATATATTTCTACTATCCATTCCCATGAGTTATATATTTGCACTATCCATTCCCATGAGTTATATATTTCTACTATCCATTCCCATGACTTATATATTTCTACTATCCATTCCCATGAGTTATATATTTCTACTGTCCATTCCCATGAGTTATATATTTCTACTATCCATTCCCATGAGTTATATATTTCTACTATCCATTCCCATGAGTTATATATTTCTACTATCCATTCCCATGAGTTATATATTTCCACTATCCATTCCCATGAGTTATATATTTCTACTATCCATTCCCATGAGTTATATATTTCTACTATCCATTCCCATGAGTTATATATTTCTACTATCCATTCCCATGTGTTATATATTTCTACTATCCATTCCCATGAGTTATATATTTCTACTATCCATTCCCATGAGTTATATATTTCTACTATCCATTCCCATGAGTTATATATTTCTACTATCCATTCCCATGAGTTATATATTTCCACTATCCATTCCCATGAGTTATATATTTCCACTATCCATTCCCATGAGTTATATATTTCCACTATCCATTCCCATGAGTTATATATTTCCACTATCCATTCCCATGAGTTATATATTTCTACTATCCATTCCCATGAGTTATATATTTCTACTATCCATTCCCATGAGTTATATATTTCTACTATCCATTCCCATGAGTTATATATTTCTACTATCCATTCCCATGAGTTATATATTTCTACTATCCATTCCCATGAGTTATATATTTCTACTATCCATTCCCATGAGTTATATATTTCTACTATCCATTCCCATGAGTTATATATTTCTACTATCCATTCCCATGAGTTATATATTTCTACTATCCATTCCAATGAGTTATATATTTCTACTATCCATTCCCATGAGTTATATATTTCTACTATCCATTCCCATGAGTTATATATTTCTACTATCCATTCCCATGAGTTATATATTTCTACTATCCATTCAATGAGTTATATATTTCTACTATCCATTCCCATGAGTTATATATTTCTACTATCCATTCCCATGAGTTATATATTTCCACTATCCATTCCCATGAGTTATATATTTCCACTATCCATTCCCATGAGTTATATATTTCTACTATCCATTCCCATGAGTTATATATTTCCACTATCCATTCCCATGAGTTATATATTTCTACTATCCATTCCCATGAGTTATATATTTCTACTATCCATTCCCATGAGTTATATATTTCTACTATCCATTCCCATGAGTTATATATTTCTACTATCCATTCCCATGAGTTATATATTTCTACTATCCATTCCCATGAGTTATATATTTCTACTATCCATTCCCATTGTTATATATTTCTACTATCCATTCCCATGAGTTATATATTTCTACTATCCATTCCCATGAGTTATATATTTCTACTATCCATTCCCATGAGTTATATATTTCTACTATCCATTCCCATGAGTTATATATTTCTACTATCCATTCCCATGAGTTATATATTTCTACTATCCATTCCCATGAGTTATATATTTCTACTATCCATTCCCATGAGTTATATATTTCTACTATCCATTCCCATGAGTTATATATTTCTACTATCCATTCCCATGAGTTATATATTTCTACTATCCATTCCCATGAGTTATATATTCCACTATCCATTCCCATGAGTTATATATTTCCACTATCCATTCCCATGAGTTATATATTTCTACTATCCATTCCCATGAGTTATATATTTCCACTATCCATTCCCATGAGTTATATATTTCTACTATCCATTCCCATGAGTTATATATTTCTACTATCCATTCCCATGAGTTATATATTTCTACTATCCATTCCCATGAGTTATATATTTCTACTATCCATTCCCATGAGTTATATATTTCTACTATCCATTCCCATGAGTTATATATTTCTACTATCCATTCCCATGAGTTATATATTTCTACTATCCATTCCCATGAGTTATATATTTCTACTATCCATTCCCATGAGTTATATATTTCTACTATCCATTCCCATGAGTTATATATTTCTACTATCCATTCCCATGAGTTATATATTTCTACTATCCATTCCCATGAGTTATATATTTCTACTATCCATTCCCATGAGTTATATATTTCTACTATCCATTCCCATGAGTTATATATTTCCACTATCCATTCCCATGAGTTATATATTTCTACTATCCATTCCCATGAGTTATATATTTCTACTATCCATTCCCATGAGTTATATATTTCTACTATCCATTCCCATGAGTTATATATTTCTACTATCCATTCCCATGAGTTATATATTTCTACTATCCATTCCCATGAGTTATATATTTCTACTATCCATTCCCATTGGTTATATATTTCTACTATCCATTCCCATGAGTTATATATTTCTACTATCCATTCCCATGAGTTATATATTTCTACTATCCATTCCCATGAGTTATATATTTCTACTATCCATTCCCATGAGTTATATATATCTACTATCCATTCCCATGAGTTATATATTTCTACTATCCATTCCCATGAGTTATATATTTCTACTATCCATTCCCATGAGTTATATATTTCTACTATCCATTCCCATGAGTTATATATTTCTACTATCCATTCCCATGAGTTATATATTTCTACTATCCATTCCCATGAGTTATATATTTCTACTATCCATTCCCATGAGTTATATATTTCTACTATCCATTCCCATGAGTTATATATTTCTACTATCCATTCCCATGAGTTATATATTTCTACTATCCATTCCCATGAGTTATATATTTCTACTATCCATTCCCATGAGTTATATATTTCTACTATCCATTCCCATGAGTTATATATTTCTACTATCCATTCCCATGAGTTATATATTTCTACTATCCATTCCCATGAGTTATATATTTCTACTATCCATTCCCATGAGTTATATATTTCTACTATCCATTCCAATGAGTTATATATTTCTACTATCCATTCCCATGAGTTATATATTTCTACTATCCATTCCCATGAGTTATATATTTCCACTATCCATTCCCATGAGTTATATATTTCCACTATCCATTCCCATGAGTTATATATTTCTACTATCCATTCCCATGAGTTATATATTTCCACTATCCATTCCCATGAGTTATATATTTCTACTATCCATTCCCATGAGTTATATATTTCTACTATCCATTCCCATGAGTTATATATTTCTACTATCCATTCCCATGAGTTATATATTTCTACTATCCATTCTCATTGTTATATATTTCTACTATCCATTCCCATGAGTTATATATTTCTACTATCTATTCCCATTGTTATATATTTCTACTATCCATTCCCATGAGTTATATATTTCTACTATCCATTCCCATGAGTTATATATTTCTACTATCCATTCCCATGAGTTATATATTTCTACTATCCATTCCCATGAGTTATATATTTCTACTATCCATTCCCATGAGTTATATATTTCTACTATCCATTCCCATGAGTTATATATTTCTACTATCCATTCCCATGAGTTATATATTTCTACTATCCATTCCCATGAGTTATATATTTCTACTATCCATTCCCATGAGTTATATATTTCTACTATCCATTCCCATGAGTTATATATTTCCACTATCCATTCCCATGAGTTATATATTTCCACTATCCATTCCCATGAGTTATATATTTCTACTATCCATTCCCATGAGTTATATATTTCCACTATCCATTCCCATGAGTTATATATTTCTACTATCCATTCCCATGAGTTATATATTTCTACTATCCATTCCCATGAGTTATATATTTCTACTATCCATTCCCATGAGTTATATATTTCTACTATCCATTCCCATGAGTTATATATTTCTACTATCCATTCCCATGAGTTATATATTTCCACTATCCATTCCCATGAGTTATATATTTCCACTATCCATTCCCATGAGTTATATATTTCCACTATCCATTCCCATGAGTTATATATTTCTACTATCCATTCCCATGAGTTATATATTGCTACTATCCATTCCCATGAGTTATATATTTCTACTATCCATTCCCATGAGTTATATATTTCTACTATCCATTCCCATGAGTTATATATTTCTACTATCCATTCCCATGAGTTATATATTTCCACTATCCATTCCCATGAGTTATATATTTCTACTATCCATTCCCATGAGTTATATATTTCTACTATCCATTCCCATGAGTTATATATTTCTACTATCCATTCCCATGAGTTATATATTTCTACTATCCATTCCCATTGTTATATATTTCTACTATCCATGCCCATGAGTTATATATTTCTACTATCCATTCCCATTGTTATATATTTCTACTTTCCATTCCCATGAGTTATATATTTCTACTATCCATTCCCATGAGTTATATATTTCTACTATCCATTCCCATGAGTTATATATTTCTACTATCCATTCCCATGAGTTATATATATCTACTATCCATTCCCATGAGTTATATATTTCTACTATCCATTCCCATGAGTTATATATTTCTACTATCCATTCCCATGAGTTATATATTTCTACTATCCATTCCCACTAGTTATATATTTCTACTATCCATTCCCATGAGTTATATATTTCTTCTATCCATTCCAATGAGTTATATATTTCTACTATCCATTCCCATGAGTTATATATTTCCACTATCCATTCCCATGAGTTATATATTTCCACTATCCATTCCCATGAGTTATATATTTCCACTATCCATTCACATGAGTTATATATTTCTACTATCCATTCCCATGAGTTATATATTTCTTCTATCCATTCCCATGAGTTATATATTTCTACTATCCATTCCCATGAGTTATATATTTCTACTATCCATTCCCATGAGTTATATATTTCCACTATCCATTCCCATGAGTTATATATTTCCACTATCCATTCCCATGAGTTATATATTTCCACTATCCATTCCCATGAGTTATATATTTCTACTATCCATTCCCATGAGTTATATATTTCTACTATCCATTCCCATGAGTTATATATTTCTACTATCCATTCCCATGAGTTATATATTTCTACTATCCATTCCCATGAGTTATATATTTCTACTATCCATTCCCATTGTTATATATTTCTACTATCCATTCCCATGAGTTATATATTTCTACTATCCATTCCCATGAGTTATATATTTCTACTATCCATTCCCATGAGTTATATATTTCTACTATCCATTCCCATGAGTTATATATTTCTACTATCCATTCCCATGAGTTATATATTTCTACTATCCATTCCCATGAGTTATATATTTCTACTATCCATTCCCATGAGTTATATATTTCTACTATCCATTCCAATGAGTTATATATTTCTACTATCCATTCCCATGAGTTATATATTTCTACTATCCATTCCCATGAGTTATATATTTCCACTATCCATTCCCATGAGTTATATATTTCCACTATCCATTCCCATGAGTTATATATTTCTACTATCCATTCCCATGAGTTATATATTTCCACTATCCATTCCCATGAGTTATATATTTCTACTATCCATTCCCATGAGTTATATATTTCTACTATCCATTCCCATGAGTTATATATTTCTACTATCCATTCCCATGAGTTATATATTTCTACTATCCATTCTCATTGTTATATATTTCTACTATCCATTCCCATGAGTTATATATTTCTACTATCTATTCCCATTGTTATATATTTCTACTATCCATTCCCATGAGTTATATATTTCTACTATCCATTCCCATGAGTTATATATTTCTACTATCCATTCCCATGAGTTATATATTTCTACTATCCATTCCCATGAGTTATATATTTCTACTATCCATTCCCATGAGTTATATATTTCTACTATCCATTCCCATGAGTTATATATTTCTACTATCCATTCTCATTGTTATATATTTCTACTATCCATTCCCATGAGTTATATATTTCTACTATCCATTCCCATGAGTTATATATTTCTACTATCCATTCCCATGAGTTATATATTTCTACTATCCATTCCCATGAGTTATATATTTGCACTATCCATTCCCATGAGTTATATATTTCTACTATCCATTCCCATGAGTTATATATTTCTACTATTCATTCCCATGAGTTATATATTTCTACTATCCATTCCCATGAGTTATATATTTCTACTATCCATTCCCATGAGTTATATATTTCTACTATCTATTCCCATGAGTTATATATTTCTACTATCCATTCCCATGAGTTATATATTTCTACTATCCATTCCCATGAGTTATATATTTCTACTATCCATTCCCATGAGTTATATATTTCTACTATCCATTCCCATGAGTTATATATTTGCACTATCCATTCCCATGAGTTATATATTTCTACTATCCATTCCCATGAGTTACATATTTCTACTATCCATTCCCATGAGTTATATATTTCTACTATCCATTCCCATGAGTTATATATTTCTACTATCCATTCCCATGAGTTATATATTTCTACTATCCATTCCCATGAGTTATATATTTCTACGATCCATTCCCATGAGTTATATATTTGCACTATCCATTCCCATGAGTTATATATTTCTACTATCCATTCCCATGAGTTATATATTTCTACTATCCATTCCCGTGAGTTATATATTTCTACTGTCCATTCCCATGAGTTATATATTTCTACTATCCATTCCCATGAGTTATATATTTCTACTATCCATTCCCATGAGTTATATATTTCTACTATCCATTCCCATGAGTTATATATTTCCACTATCCATTCCCATGAGTTATATATTTCTACTATCCATTCCCATGAGTTATATATTTCCACTATCCATTCCCATGAGTTATATATTTCCACTATCCATTCCCATGAGTTATATATTTCCACTATCCATTCCCATGAGTTATATATTTCCACTATCCATTCCCATGAGTTATATATTTCCACTATCCATTCCCATGAGTTATATATTTCTACTATCCATTCCCATGAGTTATATATTTCTACTATCCATTCCCATGAGTTATATATTTCTACTATCCATTCCCATGAGTTATATATTTCTACTATCCATTCCCATGAGTTATATATTTCTACTATCCATTCCCATGAGTTATATATTTCTACTATCCATTCCCATGAGTTATATATTTCTACTATCCATTCCCATGAGTTATATATTTCTACTATCCATTCCCATGAGTTATATATTTCTACTATCCATTCCCATGAGTTATATATTTCCACTATCCATTCCCATGAGTTATATATTTCCACTATCCATTCCCATGAGTTATATATTTCCACTATCCATTCCCATGAGTTATATATTTCTACTATCCATTCCCATGAGTTATATATTTCTACTATCCATTCCCATAAGTTATATATTTCTACTATCCATTCCCATGAGTTATATATTTCTACTATCCATTCCCATGAGTTATATATTTCTACTATCCATTCCCATGAGTTATATATTTCTACTATCCATTCCCATGAGTTATATATTTCTACTATCCATTCCCATGAGTTATATATTTCTACTATCCATTCCCATGAGTTATATATTTCTACTATTCATTCCCATTGTTATATATTTCTACTATCCATTCCCATGAGTTATATATTTCTACTATCCATTCCCATGAGTTATATATTTCTACTATCCATTTCCATGAGTTATATATTTCTACTATCCATTCCCATGAGTTATATATTTCCACTATCCATTCCCATGAGTTATATATTTCCACTATCCATTCCCATGAGTTATATATTTCCACTATCCATTCCCATGAGTTATATATTTCCACTATCCATTCCCATGAGTTATATATTTCTACTATCCATTCCCATGAGTTATATATTTCTACTATCCATTCCCATGAGTTATATATTTCTACTATCCATTCCCATGAGTTATATATTTCTACTATCCATTCCCATGAGTTATATATTTCCACTATCCATTCCCATGAGTTATATATTTCCACTATCCATTCCCATGAGTTATATATTTTTACTATCCATTCCCATGAGTTATATATTTCCACTATCCATTCCCATGAGTTATATATTTCTACTATCCATTCCCATGAGTTATATATTTCTACTATCCATTCCCATGAGTTATATATTTCTACTATCCATTCCCATGAGTTATATATTTCTACTATCCATTCCCATGAGTTATATATTTCTACTATCCATTCCCATGAGTTATATATTTCTACTATCCATTCCCATGAGTTATATATTTCTACTATCCATTCCCATGAGTTATATATTTCCACTATCCATTCCCATGAGTTATATATTTCCACTATCCATTCCCATGAGTTATATATTTCCACTATCCATTCCCATGAGTTATATATTTCTACTATCCATTCCCATGAGTTATATATTTCCACTATCCATTCCCATGAGTTATATATTTCCACTATCCATTCCCATGAGTTATGTATTTCCACTATCCATTCCCATGAGTTATATATTTCCACTATCCATTCCCATGAGTTATATATTTCCACTATCCATTCCCATGAGTTATATATTTTTACTATCCATTCCCATGAGTTATATATTTCTACTATCCATTCCCATGAGTTATATATTTCTACTATCCATTCCCATGAGTTATATATTTCTACTATCCATTCCCATGAGTTATATATTTCTACTATCCATTCCCATGAGTTATATATTTCTACTATCCATTCCCATGAGTTATATATTTCTACTATCCATTCCCATGAGTTATATATTTCTGCTATCCATTCCCATGAGTTATATATTTCTACTATCCATTCCCATGAGTTATATATTTGCACTATCCATTCCCATGAGTTATATATTTCTACTATCCATTCCCATGAGTTATATATTTCTACTATCCATTCCCATGAGTTATATATTTCTACTATCCATTCCCATGAGTTATATATTTCTACTATCCATTCCCATGAGTTATATATTTCTACTATCCATTCCCATGAGTTATATATTTGCACTATCCATTCCCATGAGTTATATATTTCTACTATCCATTCCCATGACTTATATATTTCTACTATCCATTCCCGTGAGTTATATATTTCTACTGTCCATTCCCATGAGTTATATATTTCTACTATCCATTCCCATGAGTTATATATTTCTACTATCCATTCCCATGAGTTATATATTTCTACTATCCATTCCCATGAGTTATATATTTCTACTATCCATTCCCATGAGTTATATATTTCCACTATCCATTCCCATGAGTTATATATTTCTACTATCCATTCCCATGAGTTATATATTTCTACTATCCATTCCCATGAGTTATATATTTCTACTATTCATTCCCATTGTTATATATTTCTACTATCCATTCCCATGAGTTATATATTTCTACTATCCATTCCCATGAGTTATATATTTCTACTATCCATTCCCATGAGTTATATATTTCTACTATCCATTCCCATGAGTTATATATTTCCACTATCCATTCCCATGAGTTATATATTTCCACTATCCATTCCCATGAGTTATATATTTCCACTATCCATTCCCATGAGTTATATATTTCCACTATCCATTCCCATGAGTTATATATTTCTACTATCCATTCCCATGAGTTATATATTTCTACTATCCATTCCCATGAGTTATATATTTCTACTATCCATTCCCATGAGTTATATATTTCTACTATCCATTCCCATGAGTTATATATTTCTACTATCCATTCCCATGAGTTATATATTTCTACTATCCATTCCCATGAGTTATATATTTCTACTATCCATTCCCATGAGTTATATATTTGCACTATCCATTCCCATGAGTTATATATTTCTACTATCCATTCCCATGACTTATATATTTCTACTATCCATTCCCGTGAGTTATATATTTCTACTGTCCATTCCCATGAGTTATATATTTCTACTATCCATTCCCATGAGTTATATATTTCTACTATCCATTCCCATGAGTTATATATTTCTACTATCCATTCCCATGAGTTATATATCTCTTTAAATACCCTCAGAAAGATAGGGTGGGGTCCCTCCTAATTGCTCACCTATGCAAACAATCTAATTGTTATCTAATTGCAATACTAAAAACCAGAATACAAAAGAATGTAAATTAACTCAAACCTTTAACTATTCAATTTCTGTAGTGAAACTAATTCACAGTTCAGGTCTACCACCTTTAACTATTCAATTTCTGTAGTGAAACTAATTCACAGTTCAGGTCTACCACCTATAAAAAAACAAAATATAAAGTTAATAGAAATACAAAATATATTATCTGAAAGTACAAACTATTCAAGTAACAACAATTTAAAAGAGAAATGTTATATACCTTTCTGAAATAACTCAAATATCCTTATGTATTTAATCCTTTTGTAGTTTGATCTCTTTGCTAAGAAGCAGAGCTAAATGTTTAGCAGAGCTAAACAGATCTCTTTAAATACCCTCAGAAAGATAGGGTGGGGTCCCTCCTAATTGCTCACCTACGCAAACAATCTAATTGTTATCTAATTGCAATACTAAAAACCAGAATACAAAAGAATGTAAATTAACTCAAACCTTTAACTATTCAATTTCTGTAGTGAAACTAATTCACAGTTCAGGTCTACCACCTTTAACTATTCAATTTCTGTAGTGAAACTAATTCACAGTTCAGGTCTACCACCTATAAAAAAACAAAATATAAAGTTAATAGAAATACAAAATATATTATCTGAAAGTACAAACTATTCAAGTAACAACAATTTAAAAGAGAAATGTTATATACCTTTCTGAAATAACTCAAATATCCTTATGTATTTAATCCTTTTGTAGTTTGATCTCTTTGCTAAGAAGCAGAGCTAAATGTTTAGCAGAGCTAAACAGATCTCTTTAAATACCCTCAGAAAGATAGGGTGGGGTCCCTCCTAATTGCTCACCTATGCAAACAATCTAATTGTTATCTAATTGCAATACTAAAAACCAGAATACAAAAGAATGTAAATTAACTCAAACCTTTAACTATTCAATTTCTGTAGTGAAACTAATTCACAGTTCAGGTCTACCACCTTTAACTATTCAATTTCTGTAGTGAAACTAATTCACAGTTCAGGTCTACCACCTTTCTGAAATAACTCAAATATCCTTATGTATTTAATCCTTTTGTAGTTTGATCTCTTTGCTAAGAAGCAGAGCTAAAGGTGAGCAATTAGGAGGGACCCCACCCTATCTTTCTGAGGGTATTTAAAGAGATCTGTTTAGCTCTGCTAAACATTTAGCTCTGCTTCTTAGCAAAGAGATCAAACTACAAAAGGATTAAATACATAAGGATATTTGAGTTATTTCAGAAAGGTATATAACATTTCTCTTTTAAATTGTTGTTACTTGAATAGTTTGTACTTTCAGATAATATATTTTGT
Organism: Bombina bombina; assembly: GCF_027579735.1. Classification (NCBI taxonomy): domain Eukaryota; kingdom Metazoa; phylum Chordata; class Amphibia; order Anura; family Bombinatoridae; genus Bombina; species Bombina bombina. The sequence goes on along the minus strand of NC_069503.1, from coordinate 1,153,223,590 downwards.
ATTTCTATTAACTTTATATTTTGTTTTTTTATAGGTGGTAGACCTGAACTGTGAATTAGTTTCACTACAGAAATTGAATAGTTAAAGGTGGTAGACCTGAACTGTGAATTAGTTTCACTACAGAAATTGAATAGTTAAAGGTTTGAGTTTATTTACATTCTTTTGTATTCTGGTTTTTAGTATTGCAATTAGATAACAATTAGATTGTTTGCATAGGTGAGCAATTAGGAGGGACCCCACCCTATCTTTCTGAGGGTATTTAAAGAGATCTGTTTAGCTCTGCTAAACATTTAGCTCTGCTTCTTAGCAAAGAGATCAAACTACAAAAGGATTAAATACATAAGGATATTTGAGTTATTTCAGAAAGGTATATAACATTTCTCTTTTAAATTGTTGTTACTTGAATAGTTTGTACTTTCAGATAATATATTTTGTATTTCTATTAACTTTATATTTTGTTTTTTTATAGGTGGTAGACCTGAACTGTGAATTAGTTTCACTACAGAAATTGAATAGTTAAAGGTGGTAGACCTGAACTGTGAATTAGTTTCACTACAGAAATTGAATAGTTAAAGGTTTGAGTTAATTTACATTCTTTTGTATTCTGGTTTTTAGTATTGCAATTAGATAACAATTAGATTGTTTGCATAGGTGAGCAATTAGGAGGGACCCCACCCTATCTTTCTGAGGGTATTTAAAGAGATCTGTTTAGCTCTGCTAAACATTTAGCTCTGCTTCTTAGCAAAGAGATCAAACTACAAAAGGATTAAATACATAAGGATATTTGAGTTATTTCAGAAAGGTATATAACATTTCTCTTTTAAATTGTTGTTACTTGAATAGTTTGTACTTTCAGATAATATATTTTGTATTTCTATTAACTTTATATTTTGTTTTTTTATAGGTGGTAGACCTGAACTGTGAATTAGTTTCACTACAGAAATTGAATAGTTAAAGGTGGTAGACCTGAACTGTGAATTAGTTTCACTACAGAAATTGAATAGTTAAAGGTTTGAGTTAATTTACATTCTTTTGTATTCTGGTTTTTAGTATTGCAATTAGATAACAATTAGATTGTTTGCATAGGTGAGCAATTAGGAGGGACCCCACCCTATCTTTCTGAGGGTATTTAAAGAGATCTGTTTAGCTCTGCTAAACATTTAGCTCTGCTTCTTAGCAAAGAGATCAAACTACAAAAGGATTAAATACATAAGGATATTTGAGTTATTTCAGAAAGGTATATAACATTTCTCTTTTAAATTGTTGTTACTTGAATAGTTTGTACTTTCAGATAATATATTTTGTATTTCTATTAACTTTATATTTTGTTTTTTTATAGGTGGTAGACCTGAACTGTGAATTAGTTTCACTACAGAAATTGAATAGTTAAAGGTGGTAGACCTGAACTGTGAATTAGTTTCACTACAGAAATTGAATAGTTAAAGGTTTGAGTTAATTTACATTCTTTTGTATTCTGGTTTTTAGTATTGCAATTAGATAACAATTAGATTGTTTGCATAGGTGAGCAATTAGGAGGGACCCCACCCTATCTTTCTGAGGGTATTTAAAGAGATCTGTTTAGCTCTGCTAAACATTTAGCTCTGCTTCTTAGCAAAGAGATCAAACTACAAAAGGATTAAATACATAAGGATATTTGAGTTATTTCAGAAAGGTATATAACATTTCTCTTTTAAATTGTTGTTACTTGAATAGTTTGTACTTTCAGATAATATATTTTGTATTTCTATTAACTTTATATTTTGTTTTTTTATAGGTGGTAGACCTGAACTGTGAATTAGTTTCACTACAGAAATTGAATAGTTAAAGGTGGTAGACCTGAACTGTGAATTAGTTTCACTACAGAAATTGAATAGTTAAAGGTTTGAGTTAATTTACATTCTTTTGTATTCTGGTTTTTAGTATTGCAATTAGATAACAATTAGATTGTTTGCATAGGTGAGCAATTAGGAGGGACCCCACCCTATCTTTCTGAGGGTATTTAAAGAGATCTGTTTAGCTCTGCTAAACATTTAGCTCTGCTTCTTAGCAAAGAGATCAAACTACAAAAGGATTAAATACATAAGGATATTTGAGTTATTTCAGGAGTTATTCAGGGTTATTCAGGCTTATTCAGTAGAAAATAATACTTATATTTTTCTTATTGTTAAAGTGTTGCATAGTTTAAAATGTCTCAGATACAGTGCAATGGGTGTTTTGCACTTTTTAATCGTTCTACTTTTTGGAGATTTAGGGGCTGTCCTGTTTGTAAGCAGTTTTCCCTGTTAAGGGAGGAAATAGCTAAACTTCAAGCTAAGGTAAGTAACATACCTGTTACCTCTACAAAGCTGCCTCAGAAAGAAGCCCCTCTACCCCAGAGATCAGCAAGGAGAGGCAGATGGATCACTGTAGGCTCTGGAAGAATTAGAACAGTAGACCAGAAGCATTGCCCACAACCTCTGCCATTGCAAAACTCCTATGCTGCTCTTGCCGAATACACTTGTGATGAGGAGATTGCTGTTTCTGAGCCCTCTGAAGCTGTAACAGGTAATTTAAATCTATTGGCACCTGATTCTCCAGGTAACATAACACAGGAAAGAACTGCAGATGTGTTTTTGAGAAAAAGACTGTTAGTGGGTGACTCTATTTTGAGGAATGTGTATTTAGGTGAAAGTAAAGGAGAAACAAGGGAGGTTAGATGTCTTCCAGGAGCTACTGCTCACAGGGATAGGAATCGTATTTTGAGAATTGTTAAGGCAGCAGGAAAGGGAAGTGAGTTGGATGTGATTGTTCATTTAGGAACAAATGATCTGGCTAGTAATCATGTTGCTGCTGTTCAGAAAGAGTTTTGTGACCTAGGTAATCATTTAGAGACTGTGGCATCAACTCTATCATTTTCTGCTATTTTACCTGTGTATGACCAGGAAGCAGGCAAGATGGAGCGGATAACAACATTTAATTCTTGGTTAGATAAGTGGTGCAGGGAACGAGGATTTGGTTTTATTGGCCATTATAGCTCTGTTTGGAAAGATACTAGGTTATTTAGGAGAGATGGCTTGCATTTGGATGCTAAAGGAACAGAGTATCTGGGAGAGGAGTTCAAATACTTTATTAGAAATCATTTAAACTAATAAAGGGGGGTAGCATTAATATATCCACCTGCCCCCCACAGCATGCCAAAACTGTTAGTCCAAGTAACAATTCTAGAAATTCTAGTAGAAAAATTCTTCGTGCCATGAGCACAAATGCTCGCAGCTTAGGAAATAAATTACCTGAACTCATTTCAATAATGACTAGGGACAACTTGGATTTAGTAGCTATAACAGAAACATGGTACAATGATTTGCATGACTGGGACATAGTCATACCTGGATACAGGTTATTTAAAAAGAACAGAGTAGGAAAGAAAGGTGGAGGAGTTGCTTTGTATGTAAATGAAAATATAAAGGTTACTGAAATTGTAGGAACAAATGATGAGGTGGAAAGTATTTGGGTGACTTTGGAAATTGGAGATAAAAATGTTTTTAGAATAGGGGTTGTATATAGGCCTCCATTGCAGGATGAAAAACTGGACAATCTGTTATTAGATGAAATAACCAAAATGACCATGAAGGGTAAGGTTATAGTACTGGGGGACTTTAATTTGCCAGATATAGACTGGAAGATTCCTTCTGCTAGATCGGCTAGAAGCAGGTATATTCTTGAATCTCTGCTAGGGGAATCACTTGAGCAATTAGTCAAGGAACCAACTCGTAAGGAAGCTATATTAGATCTAATACTTACAAACAGTGATACAGTTTCAGATGTGTCTGTAGGTGAGAACTTAGGATCCAGTGATCATCAATCTGTTTGGTTTAGTATTCATGTTCAGGAACTGTACACCCAGACTAAAACAAAAGTTTTAGACTTTAGGACGGCAGATTTTTCATTAATGGGAGAATACCTAAAAAACTATTTAAAGGGGAAAAATCTTATTACAGGGGTTCAAGAACAGTGGGAATTTGTGAAAGGTGCCATTTTAGATGCAACCACACACTGTATTAGACATGTCTGTAAAAGTAAAAGAAAGCGGAAACCAATTTGGTTTTCCAAAGAAGTAGCACATGCTGTAAAGACAAAAAAGATAGCTTATAAAAATTACAGACACACACAAGCAGATGATGATATGAAAATATGGAGACTCCAACAAAAAAAGACTAAGCAGTTAATTAGGAAGGTTAAAGCTGATGCAGAAGAGAAGATAGCACAGTCAGTAAAACATGGGGACAAAACATTCTTTAGATATATCAGTGAAAGAAGAAAAAATAAGGTAGGAATAGTAAAATTGAAATCAGTTGATGGTAGAATAATAGAAGGAGATAAGCAGATTGCAGACTGTCTCAATGATTACTTCTGTTCTGTTTTCACTAAAGATTGTGAAGATACAATGTCTACATTAAGGGATGCTATGCAAAATAGAAACAAAGTTAACAGTAATCTTTTTACAGAGGATGAGGTTTTGTTAGCATTATCAAAAATAAATGTTACAAAGGCAGTGGGTCCTGATAATATTCATCCAAGGGTTTTAAAAGAACTTCGTTCAGTGCTAACTGTCCCATTAACTGATCTGTTTAATCAGTCACTATTAACAGGAGCTGTCCCAGATGATTGGAGAATAGCAAATGTAATACCTCTTCATAAAAAGGGCAGTAGAGAAGAATCTGGCAACTACAGGCCAGTTAGTTTAACTTCAGTAGTAGGGAAATTAATGGAAAGCCTCTTAAAGGAAAGAATTATGACTTACATAAAGACAAACAATTTAGAGGACCAAAATCAGCATGGTTTTACTTCAGGGAGATCATGTCAGACTAATCTAATTGACTTCTTTGATTATGTAACAAAAGTATTAGACAAGGGAGGAGCAGTTGATGTAGCATATCTAGATTTCAGCAAAGCATTTGACACCGTCCCACACAATAAAGTTATTCACAAACTATATCTCCTTGGTCTAGATTCAAAAATTGTGAACTGGGTGGAATGCTGGCTTAAGGACAGAAAACAAAGTGTCTTAGTAAATGGAGTTCATTCAGCAGGGGGGGCTGTTACTAGTGGTGTTCCTCAGGGGTCAGTTCTGGGGCCTGTTTTGTTTAACATATTTATCTGCGATATCAGCAAAGGGCTACAGGGGAAAGTATGTCTCTTTGCAGATGATACAAAAATTTGCAACAGAGTGGATGTTCCAGGGGGGGTAGACAAAATGAGAAGTGATATACAACAATTGGAGGATTGGACAAACGACTGGGATCTAAAGTTTAACACAGCAAAGTGTAAAATAATGCATTTAGGGAAGAAAAATCCAAATGTTAATTACAGACTCAATGACACTTTACTGACTGTTACAGACGAGGAACAGGACTTGGGAATTATTATTTCAGATGATTTAAAACTTAGTAAACAATGTAGTAAGGCAGCGAGTAAGGCTAGCAGAATGCTTGGATGTATTGGTAGAGGTATTTGCAGCAGAAATAGTAAGGTTCTTATGCCACTTTATAGATCATTAGTTAGGCCTCATCTTGAGTATTGTGTGCAGTTCTGGAGGCCATATCTTCAGAAGGATATTAACAAACTTGAATCTGTGCAAAGGAGGGCTACCAAAATGGTACATGGTCTAAAAAATAAAACTTACCAGGATAGGCTCAATGACCTAAATATGTATAGCTTAGAGGAGAGAAGGGAAAGAGGTGATATGATAGCAACTTTCAAGTACATTAAAGGGTTTAGTAAAACTGAGGCTGTGGGTATTTTACATAAAATGGAAAATTCAAGAACAAGGGGTCATGAGCTCAAGCTAAAGGGTAGTAGATTCAGGAGTAATTTGAGGAAGCACTTCTTTACAGAAAGAGTGATTGATTTATGGAATAAACTTCCTCAAGAGGTAGTAGCAACAAACACTGTGGGGGACTTTAAAAATGCATGGGACAAGCATAGGGCTATCCTACGAACTAGATAAGTTTATACTGTTAGGTAAGGTGGGGCAGACTTGCTGGGCCTATGGCTCTTATCTGCCGTCAATATCTATGTTTCTATGTTTCTATGTTTCTATATATTTCTACTATCCATTCCCATGAGTTATATATTTCCACTATCCATTCCCATGAGTTATATATTTCTACTATCCATTCCCATGAGTTATATATTTCTACTATCCATTCCCATGAGTTATATATTTCTACTATACATTCCCATTGTTATATATTTCTACTATCCATTCCCATGAGTTATATATTTCTACTATCCATTCCCATGAGTTATATATTTCTACTATCCATTCCCATGAGTTATATATTTCTACTATCCATTCCCATGAGTTATATATTTCCACTATCCATTCCCATGAGTTATATATTTCCACTATCCATTCCCATGAGTTATATATTTCCACTATCCATTCCCATGAGTTATATATTTCCACTATCCATTCCCATGAGTTATATATTTCTACTATCCATTCCCATGAGTTATATATTTCTACTATCCATTCCCATGAGTTATATATTTCTACTATCCATTCCCATGAGTTATATATTTCTACTATCCATTCCCATGAGTTATATATTTCTACTATCCATTCCCATGAGTTATATATTTCTACTATCCATTCCCATGAGTTATATATTTCTACTATCCATTCCCATGAGTTATATATTTCCACTATCCATTCCCATGAGTTATATATTTCCACTATCCATTCCCATGAGTTATATATTTCCACTATCCATTCCCATGAGTTATATATTTCTACTACCCATTCCCATGAGTTATATATTTCTACTATCCATTCCCATAAGTTATATATTTCTACTATCCATTCCCATGAGTTATATATTTCTACTATCCATTCCCATGAGTTATATATTTCTACTATCCATTCCCATGAGTTATATATTTCTACTATCCATTCCCATGAGTTATATATTTCTACTATCCATTCCCATGAGTTATATATTTCTACTATTCATTCCCATTGTTATATATTTCTACTATCCATTCCCATGAGTTATATATTTCTACTATCCATTCCCATGAGTTATATATTTCTACTATCCATTTCCATGAGTTATATATTTCTACTATCCATTCCCATGAGTTATATATTTCCACTATCCATTCCCATGAGTTATATATTTCCACTATCCATTCCCATGAGTTATATATTTCCACTATCCATTCCCATGAGTTATATATTTCCACTATCCATTCCCATGAGTTATATATTTATAGGTGGTAGACCTGAACTGTGAATTAGTTTCACTACAGAAATTGAATAGTTAAAGGTGGTAGACCTGAACTGTGAATTAGTTTCACTACAGAAATTGAATAGTTAAAGGTTTGAGTTAATTTACATTCTTTTGTATTCTGGTTTTTAGTATTGCAATTAGATAACAATTAGATTGTTTGCATAGGTGAGCAATTAGGAGGGACCCCACCCTATCTTTCTGAGGGTATTTAAAGAGATCTGTTTAGCTCTGCTAAACATTTAGCTCTGCTTCTTAGCAAAGAGATCAAACTACAAAAGGATTAAATACATAAGGATATTTGAGTTATTTCAGAAAGGTATATAACATTTCTCTTTTAAATTGTTGTTACTTGAATAGTTTGTACTTTCAGATAATATATTTTGTATTTCTATTAACTTTATATTTTGTTTTTTTATAGGTGGTAGACCTGAACTGTGAATTAGTTTCACTACAGAAATTGAATAGTTAAAGGTGGTAGACCTGAACTGTGAATTAGTTTCACTACAGAAATTGAATAGTTAAAGGTTTGAGTTAATTTACATTCTTTTGTATTCTGGTTTTTAGTATTGCAATTAGATAACAATTAGATTGTTTGCATAGGTGAGCAATTAGGAGGGACCCCACCCTATCTTTCTGAGGGTATTTAAAGAGATCTGTTTAGCTCTGCTAAACATTTAGCTCTGCTTCTTAGCAAAGAGATCAAACTACAAAAGGATTAAATACATAAGGATATTTGAGTTATTTCAGAAAGGTATATAACATTTCTCTTTTAAATTGTTGTTACTTGAATAGTTTGTACTTTCAGATAATATATTTTGTATTTCTATTAACTTTATATTTTGTTTTTTTATAGGTGGTAGACCTGAACTGTGAATTAGTTTCACTACAGAAATTGAATAGTTAAAGGTGGTAGACCTGAACTGTGAATTAGTTTCACTACAGAAATTGAATAGTTAAAGGTTTGAGTTAATTTACATTCTTTTGTATTCTGGTTTTTAGTATTGCAATTAGATAACAATTAGATTGTTTGCATAGGTGAGCAATTAGGAGGGACCCCACCCTATCTTTCTGAGGGTATTTAAAGAGATCTGTTTAGCTCTGCTAAACATTTAGCTCTGCTTCTTAGCAAAGAGATCAAACTACAAAAGGATTAAATACATAAGGATATTTGAGTTATTTCAGGAGTTATTCAGGGTTATTCAGGCTTATTCAGTAGAAAATAATACTTATATTTTTCTTATTGTTAAAGTGTTGCATAGTTTAAAATGTCTCAGATACAGTGCAATGGGTGTTTTGCACTTTTTAATCGTTCTACTTTTTGGAGATTTAGGGGCTGTCCTGTTTGTAAGCAGTTTTCCCTGTTAAGGGAGGAAATAGCTAAACTTCAAGCTAAGGTAAGTAACATACCTGTTACCTCTACAAAGCTGCCTCAGAAAGAAGCCCCTCTACCCCAGAGATCAGCAAGGAGAGGCAGATGGATCACTGTAGGCTCTGGAAGAATTAGAACAGTAGACCAGAAGCATTGCCCACAACCTCTGCCATTGCAAAACTCCTATGCTGCTCTTGCCGAATACACTTGTGATGAGGAGATTGCTGTTTCTGAGCCCTCTGAAGCTGTAACAGGTAATTTAAATCTATTGGCACCTGATTCTCCAGGTAACATAACACAGGAAAGAACTGCAGATGTGTTTTTGAGAAAAAGACTGTTAGTGGGTGACTCTATTTTGAGGAATGTGTATTTAGGTGAAAGTAAAGGAGAAACAAGGGAGGTTAGATGTCTTCCAGGAGCTACTGCTCACAGGGATAGGAATCGTATTTTGAGAATTGTTAAGGCAGCAGGAAAGGGAAGTGAGTTGGATGTGATTGTTCATTTAGGAACAAATGATCTGGCTAGTAATCATGTTGCTGCTGTTCAGAAAGAGTTTTGTGACCTAGGTAATCATTTAGAGACTGTGGCATCAACTCTATCATTTTCTGCTATTTTACCTGTGTATGACCAGGAAGCAGGCAAGATGGAGCGGATAACAACATTTAATTCTTGGTTAGATAAGTGGTGCAGGGAACGAGGATTTGGTTTTATTGGCCATTATAGCTCTGTTTGGAAAGATACTAGGTTATTTAGGAGAGATGGCTTGCATTTGGATGCTAAAGGAACAGAGTATCTGGGAGAGGAGTTCAAATACTTTATTAGAAATCATTTAAACTAATAAAGGGGGGGTAGCATTAATATATCCACCTGCCCCCCACAGCATGCCAAAACTGTTAGTCCAAGTAACAATTCTAGAAATTCTAGTAGAAAAATTCTTCGTGCCATGAGCACAAATGCTCGCAGCTTAGGAAATAAATTACCTGAACTCATTTCAATAATGACTAGGGACAACTTGGATTTAGTAGCTATAACAGAAACATGGTACAATGATTTGCATGACTGGGACATAGTCATACCTGGATACAGGTTATTTAAAAAGAACAGAGTAGGAAAGAAAGGTGGAGGAGTTGCTTTGTATGTAAATGAAAATATAAAGGTTACTGAAATTGTAGGAACAAATGATGAGGTGGAAAGTATTTGGGTGACTTTGGAAATTGGAGATAAAAATGTTTTTAGAATAGGGGTTGTATATAGGCCTCCATTGCAGGATGAAAAACTGGACAATCTGTTATTAGATGAAATAACCAAAATGACCATGAAGGGTAAGGTTATAGTACTGGGGGACTTTAATTTGCCAGATATAGACTGGAAGATTCCTTCTGCTAGATCGGCTAGAAGCAGGTATATTCTTGAATCTCTGCTAGGGGAATCACTTGAGCAATTAGTCAAGGAACCAACTCGTAAGGAAGCTATATTAGATCTAATACTTACAAACAGTGATACAGTTTCAGATGTGTCTGTAGGTGAGAACTTAGGATCCAGTGATCATCAATCTGTTTGGTTTAGTATTCATGTTCAGGAACTGTACACCCAGACTAAAACAAAAGTTTTAGACTTTAGGACGGCAGATTTTTCATTAATGGGAGAATACCTAAAAAACTATTTAAAGGGGAAAAATCTTATTACAGGGGTTCAAGAACAGTGGGAATTTGTGAAAGGTGCCATTTTAGATGCAACCACACACTGTATTAGACATGTCTGTAAAAGTAAAAGAAAGCGGAAACCAATTTGGTTTTCCAAAGAAGTAGCACATGCTGTAAAGACAAAAAAGATAGCTTATAAAAATTACAGACACACACAAGCAGATGATGATATGAAAATATGGAGACTCCAACAAAAAAAGACTAAGCAGTTAATTAGGAAGGTTAAAGCTGATGCAGAAGAGAAGATAGCACAGTCAGTAAAACATGGGGACAAAACATTCTTTAGATATATCAGTGAAAGAAGAAAAAATAAGGTAGGAATAGTAAAATTGAAATCAGTTGATGGTAGAATAATAGAAGGAGATAAGCAGATTGCAGACTGTCTCAATGATTACTTCTGTTCTGTTTTCACTAAAGATTGTGAAGATACAATGTCTACATTAAGGGATGCTATGCAAAATAGAAACAAAGTTAACAGTAATCTTTTTACAGAGGATGAGGTTTTGTTAGCATTATCAAAAATAAATGTTACAAAGGCAGTGGGTCCTGATAATATTCATCCAAGGGTTTTAAAAGAACTTCGTTCAGTGCTAACTGTCCCATTAACTGATCTGTTTAATCAGTCACTATTAACAGGAGCTGTCCCAGATGATTGGAGAATAGCAAATGTAATACCTCTTCATAAAAAGGGCAGTAGAGAAGAATCTGGCAACTACAGGCCAGTTAGTTTAACTTCAGTAGTAGGGAAATTAATGGAAAGCCTCTTAAAGGAAAGAATTATGACTTACATAAAGACAAACAATTTAGAGGACCAAAATCAGCATGGTTTTACTTCAGGGAGATCATGTCAGACTAATCTAATTGACTTCTTTGATTATGTAACAAAAGTATTAGACAAGGGAGGAGCAGTTGATGTAGCATATCTAGATTTCAGCAAAGCATTTGACACCGTCCCACACAATAAAGTTATTCACAAACTATATCTCCTTGGTCTAGATTCAAAAATTGTGAACTGGGTGGAATGCTGGCTTAAGGACAGAAAACAAAGTGTCTTAGTAAATGGAGTTCATTCAGCAGGGGGGGCTGTTACTAGTGGTGTTCCTCAGGGGTCAGTTCTGGGGCCTGTTTTGTTTAACATATTTATCTGCGATATCAGCAAAGGGCTACAGGGGAAAGTATGTCTCTTTGCAGATGATACAAAAATTTGCAACAGAGTGGATGTTCCAGGGGGGGTAGACAAAATGAGAAGTGATATACAACAATTGGAGGATTGGACAAACGACTGGGATCTAAAGTTTAACACAGCAAAGTGTAAAATAATGCATTTAGGGAAGAAAAATCCAAATGTTAATTACAGACTCAATGACACTTTACTGACTGTTACAGACGAGGAACAGGACTTGGGAATTATTATTTCAGATGATTTAAAACTTAGTAAACAATGTAGTAAGGCAGCGAGTAAGGCTAGCAGAATGCTTGGATGTATTGGTAGAGGTATTTGCAGCAGAAATAGTAAGGTTCTTATGCCACTTTATAGATCATTAGTTAGGCCTCATCTTGAGTATTGTGTGCAGTTCTGGAGGCCATATCTTCAGAAGGATATTAACAAACTTGAATCTGTGCAAAGGAGGGCTACCAAAATGGTACATGGTCTAAAAAATAAAACTTACCAGGATAGGCTCAATGACCTAAATATGTATAGCTTAGAGGAGAGAAGGGAAAGAGGTGATATGATAGCAACTTTCAAGTACATTAAAGGGTTTAGTAAAACTGAGGCTGTGGGTATTTTACATAAAATGGAAAATTCAAGAACAAGGGGTCATGAGCTCAAGCTAAAGGGTAGTAGATTCAGGAGTAATTTGAGGAAGCACTTCTTTACAGAAAGAGTGATTGATTTATGGAATAAACTTCCTCAAGAGGTAGTAGCAACAAACACTGTGGGGGACTTTAAAAATGCATGGGACAAGCATAGGGCTATCCTACGAACTAGATAAGTTTATACTGTTAGGTAAGGTGGGGCAGACTTGCTGGGCCTATGGCTCTTATCTGCCGTCAATATCTATGTTTCTATGTTTCTATGTTTCTATATATTTCTACTATCCATTCCCATGAGTTATATATTTCCACTATCCATTCCCATGAGTTATATATTTCTACTATCCATTCCCATGAGTTATATATTTCTACTATCCATTCCCATGAGTTATATATTTCTACTATCCATTCCCATTGTTATATATTTCTACTATCCAA